>NC_088357.1:20687500-20852500 GCF_036884655.1 Musa acuminata AAA Group | reverse complement strand
CATGAACTCTTGCATAGGCAAGAGCAAGTTCATGTTGTTCCATGGGTCCTTCATTTTGACGGAGCGGACTCATCTTGCGTGGTGCCAAAGACGAAGGGAGCTTCTGGGCACATGCACCTTATCTCGGAGAAGCATTTGATGGAGGAACTAAGGCGACTGAACTTACAGAGGTGAAGTTAGGTTCAGAAGGCCTTAGCACGGGGCAAGAGGACGCGAAGGCAGGTACTCTTGAAGAATATGCCACAGTGTTGCCATTAAAGTTGCCATGAAGGAAGCAGTGCACAGCGAAAATTATGCTGGTAGGGGTAGAGGCCCAGGATCCAGACAATGGTACACTAATTGCAGCGAAGTCGGGGGGATTTCGGGAGCTACTAGGCAACGGACTATCCTAGAGCAGTGCTTCATCTAGGTGTGACCCAAGAGTGGGTGGATGAAGGTCGATTGCCAAAGGAGCGAACAAAATCGAAGGTGAAAGAGACCCTATGATGTATTGGCAAAGGCCACATATGGAGGGATCACAATTCGAGTTCATCCCACAAGGATTAGAATGCAATAGAGATGTCACCAGGAGGTGACATGGTGCAGCAGATCGTGGTGGAACAGTTCGTGGCAATGCGATACACATGAATGAGTCCCGTGAAGGACTAGCTTATACGGAGGTATGATCGGGAGCTACTGGAAGCTCCACTTCAGTGAACAACACAACGATAAGAAGGGCTATGGATTCAAGGAGTGAAGGCTATAGTATGGTAGAGGCGGGTCTTCCGTGCGTGTATCGAATTTTGTATCAAATGAAAGCCTTGGTCTTCAGCATATGGGGGCTGTGTTTGTAATCACATCAAATATTTAAGTTATGATTTGATTTTCTTTCCTTACTTGTTATTATAATTTAAGGAAATCTTAATCTACTTCCTTGTTTGTTGATATGAATTAAGGAAAGGACTATTAAGTATTCCAAATATAATGATATCATATTTATTAGTATATTAAATGAAAATAATTTATATTAAATAAACACAAAAATTAAAATGAATTTCCCTTAATAGAGGCTCACCTCCTCCTATTTAAAGAGAGGGATTTCTCTCCTTCATTCCTCACCTAGTCGAGCTTGGCAGCGGGAGGAACGAGGAGTTACACCCTATTGACAAGAGGTAGGTTTCCCTACCTTTCTTAAATTTAAAAGTTTTAGCTTTTATTTTGATTCTTTAAATGTTGAAAGTTTTATAGTTTGAAAAATATGTATCAATTCTTTAAATGTCAAACTTTTTGTATTAAAGTAATTAGTTAAAGTTTTCATAATATTCTTTGACCCATGATTAAGGTTTTTATTGTAGAGTCAAATATGTTAAAAATATATTTGTTTTATAAGATATTTCTTGTATTACAGCTTATCTTTAATCTTATCTGGAGTAAAATCTTATTAGATTAGAATACATTATCTA
Organism: Musa acuminata AAA Group; assembly: GCF_036884655.1. Classification (NCBI taxonomy): domain Eukaryota; kingdom Viridiplantae; phylum Streptophyta; class Magnoliopsida; order Zingiberales; family Musaceae; genus Musa; species Musa acuminata. The sequence continues at coordinate 20,851,058 of NC_088357.1, read as the reverse complement.
AAATCCTTTTTGATATTCTTTGATCTGAAATTTAAAATATATTATTCTGAATGATTTAAAATATGACTAGAATATGTTGAAATTTTATATGTGTTGAAAACATGATTTTTATTTGAATTTAGAAGGCTATTTCCTTGTATTAAAACTTATCTCCCAATCCCTCTTTTAATGTCTTATGATTTCTAGTCAAATTTAGAACGTTATTTCTTTGTATTAAAGCCTTTCTCCTCATCTATCATTTAATGCATTATTATATTTTTATTTATATTGTTAATGGATATATGCTATGATATGAAATTGAATATTAATTGGAATGAAATTGCTCACAGGCCAAGCCCAACCCACGGGTCAGGCCTTGGCCCATAGGCTACCCTAGCCCAACCATTATGGGCGGTCACATGCGACGCACATGACTAGTCCATGGGCCAAGGCTGGGCCAGTTTTGTATAATGCATGCTCAATCATGTATAATGCACATGACTAGTAGATGGACTGGCTCAATCTAGCCCAATGTTATTGTTGAACTTGAGCCCAAATGTTGATTGAACTAAACTAGACTTGATTAGTCTAGATCAATTCAGGGTGATTCCGAATTGATTGACTTATTCAAGTTAGTTTAACCTAAATTGAACTTAATCTAATCTAAATTATACTAGTCTAGGGTGGTTCCAGACCAGTTAAATAAGGATTAGATATCAGTTCAATTAGGCTCTAGTAAATTGAGTTCAATTGAATCGATTAAACTAGAGTTCAAGTCAATTGAGGGCTAATTTATATTATTTGATATTGATGATATTTGAAAGAGACGTTTTAAATATGTTATTTCATCCCGAAATGGACATAATCAATGTGAGATTATATTATTTTCCTGTCGAGAGCAGGTAGGGCGATTCCCTTCGGGGATTAGTGGGCCGTTAGACGTGGCGACTGGACGGTTCCTCCATCCGTTGTTGGGAGGAACGTGTCCCCACTTTGGCAGGTGTGGGACACCACTCCATCCGCTGTTGGGAGTGTGATATGAGTTTGCCTCCATCCGCTGTTGGGAGAACACAAACTCATCCCGTAGGGTAAAGCCTCTCCATCCGCTGTTGGGGGAGTGCTCCTTCGGGTATTTGATATACGCCAATGAGATGATTGATTGAATTTTGATCATATATACATTTTGAGTTGACTTTTGGGGTTCCTACTCAGCGTTGCTGAATTTTCTTTGTTTTTAATTTTCAGAGCAGTCTCCCTCTAGTACTAAATCGGATTCTAGTGGAGAGCGGACCTTCCTCTACCGCTAGGTAGAGCCACTTGGATGATTCTTGAAGTTAACATCACCATGTTTATTTTTCTATTTATGATTCAATGAATAAATAGATTGTAATAAATGAATTGTAATAAATGTTTATGAATGATGAATAAAGTGATGTTTATCTATTTGGCCTAAATGTGTGGAAAGATTAAAAAAAAAAAAAATCCAGGATGTGACATCTTTTATGGTATCAGAGCATGGTTTAGGGCTTGTAGGTGTATTAGGTCCCTTGATTAACTTTAACCGATGATTATCTTTAACCTATTATAGGAGTAATGGAGCTAATTCCAGAGATTAGTGGTCCTCTCACTCGGGGTGCTCATGGTCGTAATGCTATTGGTTTACGCGCTCGGAGAGGTGTTCAAATAAATAATAACATGGAAGCTCCACGCATCGTAGAGCAAACCCAGTCCTCTCGTATACCTATCACTAATTATGGCCAGCTTCTCCGACTTCGCAGAATGCCCCTCATGCCCCAGCACCCGTCAATGCTTAAGATGACGTACACGGAGTCCTCAATGCTATTAGGGGATACTTTGAGCGTCAGGAGGAACGAGATGAAATTCCACGAGGTAGGAATAATACCTTAGATCACTTTAAGAGATTGGGACCACCAATTTTTGAGGGTAAGCCAGATCCAATCTTTGTTGAACGTTGGATTCATCAAGTGGAAAAGACATTCGAAGCTATCGAATGTAGGGAAAATCAAAAAGTGCCTTTCGCTTCTTTCATTTTGGAAGGGAAGGTAGACACTTGGTGGACCTCAAAAAGGAGGATGCTAGAGGTGGGAGGTAATGTGGTAACTTGGGAACAATTTAAAGATGCATTTTATGAGCAATTCTTTCCTGATTCAATTCGCTTTGAGAAACAACAAAAGTTCCTTAGCATCCACCAAGGAAATAGAACTGTAATGGAATATGATCATCATTTCACTGAGTTGGGTCAGTTCTCTCCACATATTGCTTTTAATGAAAGTCAAAGAGCTCGTCACTTTGAGAGGGGACTTCGATCATCAATTAGAAAGTCCGTTGCAGTACTGATTTTACCAACATATGCTGAAGTGTTAAATCGAGCTTTGGTGGTAGAGAAATTGGATAATGAATTACAACAAGCAAAGGATCGAAAGTGACCTTTTAGTGCTACACCATTTATGTATGGGGGATTACATTCTGGGACCTCAAAGAAAGGAATAGGCAAACAGTTTGGGCATCAACAAGCAGGAGCTCCTAGCAATCAAGTTGTTATAAGATGTTATTTCTGTGGAAAGACATCATGTTTTCACCTCATGCCCCATGGGACAACGCGTATGTTTTTATTGTCAACAACCGGGGCACATGTCGAAGGATTGCCCACGGAAGCAACATCAATGCCGAGCTCCACCCCAAACAATTGGACAACAACAGTTACGACCCAGAGAGGAAGGACAAGCAAGAGTCTACGCACTGACTCATCAAGATGCTGAAACCTCGGGATCTATTATTAAAGGTATCATCACACTCTATGGTATGCCAGCATTTGTGCTTATTGATTCTGGTTCTACGCATTCTTTTATATCACCCTATTTTGCTATGAAACTGCATAAGAATCATGAGACAATGAATAATGCATTAATGGTAATAACATCAGTTGGAAACTCTTTGATAGTTGATCAAATATATAGAAACTATGTTATTACTATTGAAAGCCACGATTTGCTAGTAGATCTTATTCTACTAGAATTTCAAGATTTCGATGCTATCTTGGGTATGGACTGGCTTTCAGCATACCATGCAAGTGTCGATTATTTTCGGAAGACTGTTACTTTCTCACCTCTAGATCAACCACCTTTCAAGTTCATTAGGATTCAAGAAAAGTTTCCTTCTATTATTTCAGCCTTGAGTGCTACCCAACTATTACTGAAGGGATGTCAGGGATTCTTGACCTTCATTTCTGGAGAAGAATCTAAGAAGCCAGTATTAAAGGACATCCCCATTGTATGAGATTTTCCAAATGTTTTTCCTGAAAATCTACTTGCACTGTCACCAAATAGACAGATTGAATTTACAAATGATCTTCTACCTGGTACTTACACCTATTTCTAAACCTTCGTATAGAATGGCACCAATTGAGTTGGAGGAGTTAAAGAAATAGATCCAAGAGCTTTTGGACAAGGATTTTATTCGACCTAGTGTATCACCTTGGGGTGCCCCTGTCCTATTTGTGAAGAAGAAAGATGGATCTATGCGACTATGCATCGATTATAGACAGCTCAACTAAGTGACCATAAAGAATAAATATCCTCTTCCCCGAATAGATGACCTGTTTGATCAACTTCAAGGTACTCGGGTATACTCAAAGATTGATTTGAGATCCGGGTATCATCAACTGAAGATAAGGGAAGAAGACATACAGAAAACTACCTTTAGAACAAGATATGATCATTATGAATTCTTAGTAATGCCTTTTGGACTCACAAATGCACCGGCTGCCTTCATGGATCTTATGAATAGGGTGTTCCACCCATATCTTGATAAATTTGTAATTGTGTTCATTGATGATATCCTGATCTACTCCAAAAGCATAGCAGAGCATGAACACCATCTTAAGACAATTTTGGAAGTCCTAAGGCAAGAGAAACTATATGCCAAGTTAAGCAAGTGCAACTTCTGGCTCAATGAAATTATGTTTCTCGGTCATGTAATTTTGAGCGCTGATATATCTATTGACCCTCACAAGATTGAAGCTGTGATAAAATGGAAGCAACCTTCTAATGTTTCAGAGATTAGAAGCTTCTTGGGTTTGGCTGGATACTATAGAAGATTCGTAGAAGACTTTTCAAAAATAGCAACACCATTGACCAAGTTGACACAAAAGAATATAAAATTCATGTGGGATGATAAATGTCAACAAAGATTTCAAGAATTGAAAAAGAAATTAACCAGTGCTCCTATCTTGGTGATTCCTTCAGGGGGAAAAGGTTTTGTAGTGTATAGTGATGCCTCTCTACAAGGGCTTGGTTGCGTTCTAATGCAAAACGAGAGGGTAGTTGCTTATGCATCGAGGCAATTAAAGCCTCATGAAAAGAACTATCCTACTCATGACTTAGAGCTAGCAACTATCATTTTTGCACTGAAAATTTGGAGGCATTATCTCTATGGACAGACTTTCGAAATCTTCACAGATCATAAGATTCTCAAATATATTTTCACACAGAAAGATTTAAATATGAGACAAAGAAGGTGGTTGGACTTTCTAAAGGATTATGATTTTAATATCAACTACCATCTTGGAAAAGCTAATGTAGTTGCTGATGCCTTAAGCAGAAATACCTATAGTCTTGTAGCCTATATGAATATTCAAAAGAATTCTATGATGACGGAGTTAGCAGACTTAAAACTTAAACTTTTATCGGAGACAAATAAAGGTTTTCTTGTGTGTTTGATGACACAATCATTTTTGGTGAAAAAGGTTAAAGAAAGTCAAAAGGAAGATACATATCTTCAAATGATAGTTAAGGAAATAGCTCAAGGATCTAGACCTAAATTCCTCAAAGCCGAAGATGGTTCTATTACATTCCATAATCGACTTTGTGTTCCCGAAAGCCATCCAATAAAAATGCAATTATTAGAGGAGGCACATAGATCAAAATTTAATATCCATCCCAGGACTACTAAGATGTATTGAGATTTATGCCAAAACTATTGGTGGCGTGGTATGAAGAGAGATATAGTAGAGTTTGTTTCTAAATGTTTAATATGCCAACAGGTGAAAATAGAATATCGAGTACCTGCGGGAAAGTTGCAAAGGATTTTGATTCCTGAATGGAAGTGGGAGCAAGTCACTATGGATTTTGTGATAGGATTACCCAAGACTGTGAAAGGATATGACGAAATTTGGGTAATAGTAGACAGACTTACTAAATCTGCTCACTTCCTCCCTATTAACAAGAAGTATTCATTGGATAAACTAGCAAGTTTATATATTAAGGAAATTATTCGATATCATGGGGTGCCAGTTAGCATTATCTCAGATAGAGATCCAAGATTCACCTCTAAATTTTGGGAAAGTCTACAAAAATCTTTGGGCACGCAGTTGAAGTTTAGTACAGCCTTTCACTCCCAAACTGATGGTCAATCTGAAAGGACAATATAAACTCTTGAAGATCTCTTAAGAGCATGTGCTTTGGACTTTGGTGGGAGTTGGGATATGCACTTACATCTAATTGAGTTTTCTTATAATAATAGTTACTACTCTAGTATACAGATGGCTCCATTTGAAGCTCTTTATGGAAGAAAGTGCAGATCACCTGTATATTGGGATGAGGTAGGAGAACGGAAACTTTTGGGGCCTCAATTAATTCAAAAAGATGCTGGTAATATTCGAATTATACGTCAAAGATTATTAACAACTCAAAGTCGTCAGAAAAGTTATGCAGATCGAAGGCGAAGAGATCTAGAGTTCGAAGTTGGTGAGCACGTTTTCTTAAAAGTATCGCCAACTAAGGGAGTTATGAGGTTTGGTCAAAGGGGGAAGTTAGCCCCAAGATTTATTGGCCCATTTGAGATCTTACAAAAGGTTGGGCTTGTGGCATAAAAATTGGCATTGCCCCTGGCTTTGGCTGGCATCCATGATGTATTCCATGTGTCTATGCTTCGAAGATATATCAGGGATCCATCACATGTAATATCTCACCAACCTATACAACTAAGAGATGATGCTACTTTTGGAGAACAACCAACCCAGATCTTAGAAAGGAAAGAACATGTTCTAAGGAACAAAATTATACCTTTGGTAAAGATTTGTTGGCAACATCATTCAGACTAAGAGGCAACGTGGGAAAGAGAAGAAGATATGCGAGAGCAGTATCCTCATCTATTCTATTAAGGTAAGCTAAATTTGGGGACCAAATTTCCTATAGGAGGGGAGAAATGTAATCACATCAAATATTTAAGTTATGATTTGATTTTCTTTCCTTACTTGTTATTATAATTTAAGGAAATCTTAATCTACTTCCTTGTTTGTTGATATGAATTAAGGAAATAACTATTAAGTATTCCAAATATAATGATATCATATTTGTTAGTATATTAAATGGAAATAATTTATATTAAATAAACATGAAAATTAAAATAAATTTCCCTTAATAGAGGCTCACCTCCTCCTATTTAAAGGGAGGGATTTCTCTCCTTCATTCCTCACCTAGTCGAGCTTGGCAGCGAGAGGAACGAGGAGTTACACCCTGTTGACAAGAGGTAGGTTTCCCTACCTTTCTTAAATTTAAAAGTTGTAGCTTTTATTTTGATTCTTTAAATATTGAAAGTTTTATAGTTTGAAAAATATGTATCAATTCTTTAAATGTTAAACTTTTTGCATTAAAGTAATTAGTTAAAGTTTTCATAATATTCTTTGACCCATGATTAAGGTTTTTATTGTAGAGTCAAATATGTTAAAAATATATTTGTTTTATAAGATATTTCTTGTATTACAGTTTATCTTTAATCTTATCTGGAGTAAAATCTTGTTAGATTAGAATACGTTATCCAAAATCCTTTTTGATATTCTTTGATCTGAAATTTAAAATATATTATTCTGAATGATTTAAAATATGACTAGAATATGTTAAAATTTTATATGTGTTGAAAACATGATTTTTATTTGAATTTAGAAGGCTATTTCCTTGTATTAAAACTTATCTTCCAATCCCTCTTTTAATGTCTTATGATTTCTAGTCAAATTTAGAACGTTATTTCTTTGTATTAAAGCCTTTCTCCTCATCTATCTTTTAATGCATAATTATGTTTTTATTTATATTGTTAATGGATATATGCTATGATATGAAATTGGATATTAATTGGAATGAAATTGCTCACAGGCCAGGCCCAACCCACGGGTCAGGCCTTGGCCCGTAGGCTACCCCAGCCTAACCATTATGGGCAGTCACATGCGACGCACATGACTAGTCCATGGGCCAAGGCTGGGCCAGTTTTGTGTAATGCATGCTCAATCATGTATAATGCACATGACCAGTAGATGGACTGGCTCAATCTAGCCCAATGTTATTGTTGAACTTGAGCCCAAATGTTGATTGAACTAAACTAGACTTGATTAGTCTATATCAATTCAGGGTGATTCCGAATTGATTGACTTATTCAAGTTAGTTTAACCTAAATTGAACTTAATCTAATCTAAATTATACTAGTCTAGGGTGGTTCCAAACCAGTTAAATAAGGATTAGATATCAATTCAGTTAGGCTCTAGTAAATCGAGTTCAATTGAATCGATTAAACTAGAGTTCAAGTCAATTGAGGGCTAATTTATATTATTTGATATTGATGATATTTGAAAGAGACGTTTTAAATATGTTATTTCATCCCGAAATGGACATGACCAATGTGAGATTATATTATTTTCCTTCCGAGAGCAGGTAGGGCGATTCCCTTCGGGGATTAGCGGGCCGTTAGACGTGGCGGCTGGACGGTTCCTCCATCCGCTGTTGGGAGGAACGTGTCCCCACTTTGGTAGGTGTGGGACACCACTCCATCCGCTTTTGGGAGTGTGATATGAGTTTGCCTCCATCCGCTATTGGGAGAACACAAACTCATCCCGTAGGGTAAAGCCTCTCCATCCGCTGTTGGGGGAGTGCTCCTTCGGGTATTTGATATACGCCAATGGGATGATTGATTGAATTTTGATCATATATACATTTTGAGTTGACTTTTGGGGTTCCTACTCAGCGTTGCTGAATTTTTTTTGTTTTTGATTTTCAGAGCAGCCTCCCTCTAGTACTAAATCAGATTCCAGTGGAGAGCGGACCTTCCTCTACCGCTAGGTAGAGCCACTTGGATGATTCTTAAAGTTAACATCACCATGCTTATTTTTCTATTTATGGTTCGATGAATAAATGGATTGTAATAAATGAATTGTAATAAATGTTTATGAATGATGAATAAAGTGATGTTTATCTATTTGGCCTAAATGTGTGGAAAGATAAAAAAAAAAAAAAAAATCCAAGATGTGACAGTGTTCCACCAAGGGAAAAGTTTGAATGCAAGTACCAATGAGTCCCATGGGAGGGACTTGATCATACAGAGGTATGATCGAAGCAACTGGAGAGTTGGACTACTTCAGAGCTCACATTCGATTAAGGGAGCCCGACAAGTCAGAGGACAAGGTCGAGTAAGTGAACGTTGCTACCAAAGATGCCAAGGAGAATAGAATCGGTGCAAATCCTACAATGTGATGGCATAGGCCATGCATGGGAGTTACAGTTTGTCTTTCCATCGACCAAAGGGAGCTACTTAGAGAACACAGAGGTGTTGAAGCAGGGGGTCGAAAGGGGTGAGGAAGTGACGACGAGTCCAGAGGAACTTAGCTACCCAAAATCAAGCATAAGTTAGAATGGAGGTGGACTCAGAGGAGTACCATAGAGATATATTTACTGATCGTGAAGAAAAGGGATACAGATGCGAGGCGACGGATAGTAGGGTCATGGGCATGGCAGCGCTATGGTACCGCAGAGGCGGGACTTCCATGAAAGTCATTGATCCATTACTCTCATGGAGGGAGAGCGCTTGGTCATGAAAGGGGCCGAGGAGGTGGAGCATGCAGAGGCAAACTCCAAGTACTAAGACAAGGTTTAAGGGCAGAGGCCAAGAAACTTCGTAAGACCGGTGTCAATGAGCTTCTCATCAAGATAGCTGAAAGTGAAGGACTTCGAGTCATGCAAGAGTGCACGACTAAGGAACGAAGCAGGTAGTACGCGGTGTTATACCTTTGCTACTCAGTGGAGTAGGCGGTAGGGTTGATGGAGAAGACGGTACAATCCCAGAGGTGACCAGATCTATTAAAGAATTACTCCAAATTGGGGTGAAAACTTCCTGCATTCCAGAAGTTCGATGGCATTGAGAAGGTGAATCATAGTAACTAACTCAACGCAAGGAGTGCAAACACTTCAAGTGCTTCAGAAGTGTGAGCAAAGAGCAGGCGAAGGCCGGTAACTAGCTCGATGCATGAAGTACAAACTCGAGAAGGTGGGCGAAGTCAAGTAACCTTTGCCTTCTCAACCCTTAAGAGAATGGGCGAAACCGAGTACCCAAATTCTTTTATCTATCCAATAGAGGAGCTCTACACAGGTTCAAAGACTCTTCGAAGATAATGGAAGACAATAGTTGTCAAATCCTCACTAACGGTGATCAGTGCTACTGAGAGTAGATTGTCCACTTCATTTTCCAACGAAATGTCAATCGAAAGCGGAAGTGACAACTAAGTGAAAGAAGAGTCAATGGGCAAATTTTGTGGAGAAAGGACCCAAAACTTCAGAAGTTTGCGAGACGATGCTCGTTAAAAGCTCCAACAAGCATCCGCCCAGTTCAAGCAACATGAGGTATTTGAGAGATTGGCACAGTAAGGATGGTCTTTTCCTTCATCTGGAGGATCTGTAGGAATCAATAAGGATCAACACAACTTAGCCAACCCCACACTAGAGTCAGAGTCATTGGTGAGTTAAAGCAGCATGGCGGATCAAAGGTTCGACTACTCAAAAACAACAACGGAGAGCAGTTGGGAGCCAGGAGGTGCATTGTAGCTGGAGCAGAAGATTGAAGACTCAGCAAAGGCGAGGAGTTGCAGTGTTTAGAAAGGCTTCGATGAGGACGTCGAAGGAATAAGTGGGGGAGAATGTCACAAACAAACTTTAAAACAGGATGTTTGATGTAATGCTTATGTATGTCTGTGTCTTTTGGTATGTTCATGCTTTGCATAGCATGTAGAGGGACGACCGAAGGCTTAATAGTCCCATTTTAGTTGGGTTTGGTGGCCGCTTTAAACTTGTAAATAAAGGTTATGTCATGTGGACACTTGTGAGAGATTTTCGATCTGTAGTGGATCATTTTACCCTTTGTTGTGCAACTATTCAGAGCTTGTAAAGTCTATTGGTAATTTGCATTGTCTATGAAGTGTTTTCGGAAATGTTTACTTGTGGATCCCGAATGAGGCATTTTCTCTAACCCGTTCTCTCTTTTGTGGGTCCTAAGGGACATGGGAGGCTTCGGGGAGGTTGATCTTTACGGACGGACACGCAAGGGTGCCACATGACTTAGGCAAAATCAGGTAAGTCCATGACAGTCCACTAGAGGTCTTCCTTCAATAGGCGAAGGCCAACCACCCTTTTACAGCTTTTCTCCTTTTGGCGGTCTTAGGGACAACCCTTATAAGTTTTCACTCCTCTCTTGAATGATCAACACTTAGAAAGAAAGAGGGAGAAGAATTCTAGCTTTTATAACATTTTAAGCCCTCAAATACTCAGAATTAAAGCAAGCTTTGGGTTTTCCTTTCATGCAAAAAAGGGTGGGGTTTATATAGGCCTCAATCAGTTTGAAATTAAAGCTCAAAAGTATCAATTCCTAGATTTCCAGGGTCCTGGCGGTACCACCGCCATAACTGGGCGGTACTACCACTTAGTCTGGGCAGTACTACCACCTGATAGCGCTCGAAGATTGAGCTCAGGCGGTACCATCACTAGCAGTAATAACTGTTGGGAAACCTTAGGGGGCGACATCACATACGCAGCGGAAGATCAAGAAAAACAAAATCCCCGATTCCCAAAGAGATGTTCGTCGTCGTGCGAAGATTGGTATGCAAAAATCCACGAAACATGAAACTGCGTATAGAATAGATTGTGTTACCTAGGGAGATCGTATATCCCTATTTCCTTGCAGATCCTTAGGAGAGGGTGAAGGAGGTCAAGCGTCCTCCTCTCTAGCGGTGATCCACACAGCAGGGTTGCGACGACGCTCCTCAAAACTCCAGGCCTATTTTGAGGTGGAGAGGGAGAGGAGAATAGGAAAGGCAAGCAAGAGCTCTCTAGCCTATGGGGCTCTGAATTCCTCCTATTTATAGAGGTCCCCTATCAAACCCTAATGGGTTCTCCCCTAGTGGGTATTGGATCTGCATCCAATAAGACAAGGGCTCCGTCGGATATCTCATATCCAAACCTCTACTCATCGCAATGCCTACCATATGTGTGTGACCCTCTAGGCCCAATATCGAGCTTGTCGTGAGTCATACTTGTCAGAACTCCTTCTAACTTAGTGAATTATTATCTCTGTAATAATTCACTCGACTCATCGACTACAGACGTACTAGGCCACTACGCCGTAGTCCCCAGACGATACAGGGGAATCCAATCCATTGGACCTGTCTGTCCTCAGTTACCATGTACCTATAGTCCCTCATCCATCTAATATCCCAGAGATCGTATATCGAGCATGGTGTTGTCAGACCCATATGGTTTCTACTCGAGTCTCGCTCTAATCGGATTCTCCCGGAGAACTCTTTCTCCCTCAACCCGAATGACCCTGGCCAGGGATTTATCTGAGCAAGAACACATGGGATATTCCTCTCATGATGCCGAGAGTGGATGATCCTCTATCGACACTCAATAGCCCTTGTAAGGTCGACTACCACTCCCAATGACCAACTGTACTAGATCTGGGATAGCCAAATTTATAAGTCTGGTATCAAAGAGTGGAGCACTCATACAGGACATCCTTGGTGTCTCAAGTCTAAGGACTAGATACACCACTAGGACTACGGAATCGCTGTCTGACAATTAGGCATCATCAACCATCCAGTATTCCGTAAGCGGATCAATCAGTGAACTCATTCTCCAATGAGCACTTGTACTGTATCCCTAGTGTCCCTACACAAGCAGCTATGAGACCAGCTACATCCATCATATGGACGGGTATACAGCACACCAGTCTGTCCAGTTATCACGATATCCCACTCGAGTAACCTATGACCGGGATTATTTAGGATATATGTTTAAAGGTGAATCGATCTCACTATCGTGATCTCATCACGATCCGATTCCCATTGCACAAATCCAAGGACATCACAATATATGTATGCATTTATACAATGGTTATAAAGTGATATACGCCAAAATATAATAAGTAAAAAGATTCTGTATCAAGTCACACGTGCCATCACTCATGTGATTGGCTTGCTGGACACCTATGACTAGCAATAACTGCCGGTAGTACCATCACTTGACAAGGTGGTACTACCGCCCAGAACTCTTGGGAGACCAAGTCTCCTAGGCGGTGCCACCACCGGCCAAGAATTCTGGGTCTGTTGAGGGCCCAGATTAAGTTAATGGGATCACCTCCCAATCCTAACTTAATCTACATGCTAACTATGACAGTTAAGACATCAATACTTCAGATCATGTTTTGGTGCGTCAATCGCTTCTTCCGGTGAGCTTCCGACAAACTTTTGGCGAACATCTGACGAACCCTTGGCAATGGTCCGACGGATTCCCAGCAAACTCCTGGACTTGCGATGATCCTCTTGGCGAGTTCCGACGTGCTTCTTTGGCAAGCTCTTGGACTTCTTGAATTGTTCCCTTGGAACCTTCGACGATAGTCCGGACTTCCGACGAACTCTTGAACCCCCAATGTGATCTTAGTCTTGACTCCAGCTTAACACTTGCTACATGTCTTACTGCCATCGTAGTTAATCCTGCACACTTATCTCAACATATGGATTAGATAACCAAATGACAATTGACTTCATCATCAAAATCCGAGATTCAATAACACTAAGGATGTCCTGTATAGGTACTCCACTCTTTGATACCAGACTTATAGGTCTGGAGATTCCAGATCTAGTATAATCGGTCATCGGGAGTGGTAGCCAACCTTACGAGGACTATTGAGTATCGATAGAGGATCATCCACTCTTGGTGTCATGAGAGGAATATCCCATGTGTTCTTACTCAGACAAATCCCTAGCTAGGGTCATTCAGATTGAGAGAGAAAGAGTTCTCCAGAAGAATCCAATTAGAGCGAGACTCGAGTAGAAACCATTTGGGTCTAATAGCACCATGCTCGGTATATGATCTCTGGGATATTAAATGGATGAGGAACTATAGATACATGGTAATTGAGGACAGACAGGTCCAATGGATTGGATTCTCCTATATCGTCTGGGGACTGCGGTGTAGTGGCCTAGTACGTCCGTAGTCGATGAGTCGAGTGAATTATTATAGAGATAATGATTCACTGAGTCAAAAGTAGTTCTGATCGGTATGACTTACGACCAGCTCAATATTGGGCCTAGAGGGTTACACATATATGGTAGGTATTGCGATGAGTAGAGGTTCGGATATGAGATATCCGATGGAGCCCCTATCTTATTGGATATCCAATAAGCCCCTATCTTAGGAGGAGAGACTTTATACTTTACAAGGGTTTTCAACTCTAGAAACATAGAGTTTTTGTTCACTTTTCTTGCTTCTCCATGCAGGAATAGCTAAGGTATTTATAGACCCCAAATAACATAAAAAATGGAGCCAAAATTCAAATCCCCCGAAATTTCAGGGTACGGATAGTACCACCACCTGCACTAGGTGGTACCACCGCATGCAGTCTAACACTGAGTGGTACCACCACCTAGAATACTATGTCTGGGCAGTACCACTACCTAGACTAGCGGTACCACTGCCAAACATAGCCTTAGAGACTGTGCCACGATGGTTTCACTTGTTTGGTCATTGTTTGGGCCTTTCTCTTGGCCCAACACAGCCTAAACTTGGGCCCAACTATCTCATAATTAGGTTAGCCCAATTCTAATCATAATTATGTACTAAATATGAATTTTAAGATATTTACTAAACTAAATAAGTCCGTAAGTCTAGGTTTCTTTCCAACAAGTTTCCGACAATCTTTTGGCAAACTTCCAACGATCTCTCGGCAATGTTCCAACGGATTCCCTGCAAGCTCCTAGGCTTCACGATGATCTTCTTGATGAGTTTTGATGAGCTTCTTTAGCAAGCTCCTAGACTTCTCGGTTGGTTCCTACAAAACTTTCGACGAACGTCTGGACTTTCGATGAACTCTCGAACTCCCAACGAAATCGCGTTCTTGACTCCGAGACTTCATTTTGTTTAATACCTTGCTATCATAGTTAATCCTGCATATATAAAACACACTTTGATCTAGACAATTATTAATAAGCATGAATCATGTTGTCCGACATGTTATTGGTCCATCGACGCTTCGTCTGATTCTTCGACGGATCATCCTCTCTTACGGCCTATTGCCGAATTGGCTAGTTGACCTCTATAACTCCAATATCCTTGGTGCAATATCCACTCTTCTTGACCCGATGACTGAAACAATGGCCCGAAGCCTTCTATCAATATATCGACCGATCCTCCGGCCCGACGTCCAATCTTCTAACATGTTTTTCTCCGGCCCAACATGATTCTTCCTACTTTAATTGTCTCTCCCTAATCGAAGCTTCATGTGTCACTCAAAACATAAATTAAATCATAAATACTATTAATTAGTTTCATCATCAAAATTCAAGATTCAACACTAAGCAACCTGCACACCTTATTTGGGCAGTCCTTGGACACAAATCCCTCAGGCTGTATCATATACACCTCCTCCTCGAGGTTGCCATTGAGGAATGCAATTTTCACATCCATCCGCCAGATCTCATAATCATAGTGTGTTGCAATAGCCAATAGAATTTGGATGGAATTTAGCATGGCTACGGGTGAAAAGGTTTTGTCATAGTCAACACCTTGTCTTTGACAATACTCGTTAGCAACTAGCCTTGCTTTATAGGTCTCTACTTTTCCATCTACTCCGATATTCTTTTGAGGATCCACTTGCAACCGAAGGATACAATACCCTCGGGTGCATCAACTAGGTTCCAAACCTTGTTGGAGTATATGGAATCCATCTTAGAATTCATGGCTTCTTGTCACTTCCCGGAGTCTATACTCGTAATAGCCTCCTTGTAGGTTTAAGGATCAATATCCTCAGCATCCTCTCCTCTAATATGTCTAACATATCTCTCAGGAGGATGAGATACTTTGCCGGACCTACGTAAAGTCAGAACTTGTGTGCTAGGTACTTGAACAAACTTGGGTTGTGGAGTGATGCCTGAGCTAGGTTCTCCAACCTCGCTCAACTTTATCATGCTCCCACTATCTCCGCCAAGAATGCGTTCCTTCTTAAGGAACACCGCTCTCTTAGCTACAAAGACCTTTTGCTCCTCAGGATGACAGAAATAATACCCACAAGTTTCCTTGGGGTATCCCATGAACTTACATCGCTCCATTCTCGATTCTAACTTATCAAGGTTGTCTTTTAACATGGGCAGGTCAGCCCCAAATCTTAACAACATTAAGAACGAGCTTCTTCTCTTTCAATATCTCATATGGTGTAGATACTACTGACTTAGTTGGAACTCTATTAGGAAGGTAAGCTACGGTCTTTAGGGCGTATCCCTAGAATGAGATAAGTAGGTCGGCGAAGCTCATCATAAACCATACCATGTTTAACAATGTACAATTCCTCCTTTTAGATACACCATTGAGTTGAGGTGTATAAGCAGGTGTCCATTATGATAGAATCTCATGGTCCTTAAGGAACTAGGTGAACTATGTACTTAAATACTCACCTCCTTGATATGATCGAAGAGTCTTGATACTCTTTCCAGTCTGGTTCTGCACTTCATTCTTATACTCTTTAAATTTCTCAAAGGCCTCGGACTTATACTTCATCAAGTACATATGTCCATACCTTGAGAAATCATCAAAAAAAATAATAAAGTATGAGTAACCACCTATGACAGGAGTTGACGTGGGTCCATATACATCACTATATATGAGTTCTAATAGCTCCGTTGCTTTCTCTCTAGTTCCACTAAATGGAAAGTTTGTCAATTTTTCATGAAGGCAAGGCTCGCAAGTTGCATATGACTCATAGTCGAATGGATCTATATATCCATCCTTTAGCAACTTTTGAATCTTTCCCTCATAGATGTGACCTAGCCTACATTACCATAGTTATGCAGTGTTCACCTCATCTTGTTTCCTCTTGGACATACTTACATTCATGATATGTGGAGCAGTGTCTATTATAAACAAATGATTATATAATATTCCTCTCGTGATGATCTCATCATATAATATTATTGAATAACCATTATTCTCAAAAATAAATTTATATCCACTAATTGTCAAACATGAAATAAAAATAATATTTTTGGAAGGAACAAAATAACATGCATCTAATGCAATAATAGCTCTACCAAGCAAATATAGGGTGACCTCGTTAACAACTATTGTAGTAACTTTTGCTCCATTACCCATCTTGACGTCTATCTCACCTCTCGCCAATCTCCTAGGTCTTACCAGAACTTGCAACGAATTATAAATGTGATAAGCACTACCAGTATCCAATACCCATGTGTTATCATCAGAGTTCGACAAATGGAGACTAATCATAAATGTACCTGAAGCTTCTCCAAGCTTATGTTTCACCATCTTTGCAAGATACTCTTTGTAGTTCCTCTTCCAGTGCCCATCTTTGCCATAGTGGAAGTACTGGCCTTTTGTCCTTTGTCGGGTCCATTTTAGCAACCTTTGCTTCACCCGGTCTGCACTTGCCCTTGCTTTTCTTAAGAGACTTTTTTGCCTTTCTTTTCTTTCTAGTCTCACTAGTATAGAGAACTAGTTTCTCTTTCTTGATAGTGCTCTTGCCTCCCTTAACATATTGAGGAGCTTAGGGAGAGTCATCTTAAGCTAGTTCATATTAAAATTTATTATGAACTGTAAAAAGGAATCTAGTATAGACTGAAGCACAAGATCCACATACAGGTTATCCTCTAGAACCATTCCTAAACTTGTAAGTTTCTTTATCCGCTCAATCATCTTTAGGACATAGTTCTGAACCGATATCCCCTCAGTCATCCTAGCATGGAAGAGGCTGTTGGATATCTCATATCGCTGAGTCTTTCCCTATTCCTCAAACAGTTTACGGATATATAGGAGAATGGATCTAGCATCCATCTTTTCATGCTATCTCTGTAACTCAGGAGTTATAGAGCCCAATATGTAACATTGAGTAAGAATGGAGTCATTTATGTACTTCATGTAGCGAGCAATCTCATCCTCGCTTGCCCCTTCCTCGCACGTAGGCACCATTATATCAATAACGTATGCGATTCTGTTTGCCGTGAGAATAATTCTCAAGTTTTAGAGCTAATTCGCATAATTTGGACTAGTGAGGCAGTTGACATCAAGTGTGCCATGTAAGGGATTTGAAAGCAATATTTTCTGAAAATAAAGATGCAGTAGAAATAAATAACATGTAGATTTTATAGAAAAATAAACAAATAAGATATGATTTCTATCTTAATCTACTCCCACTATTTTTCTAGCGAGTCACATGACACCCTCAACACATGAAACAGAAGTCTTCGATAGACCTCTAGTGGGGATCGGGATCCAATCGGCATCTTAGTGTAACCTCGAGGGACTCAACCAATCACAGTAAGCCTAAAAGGTAGGTAACTCTTACTAATCACAACTCCTTGTGATTCTCGTCCTGTTCAGCCTCCGAACCATCATGGCCTCGAGGGACTCAACCAACCATGATGTTCAGTTAAGTCAACACCTTCGTTACAAGATAAGTCTGAATTGATGATATACCCTTGAGGGACTCGACCAATTATACCATGTCCTTAGGTCACTAGTGATATCTCTATATCATAGGTAAGATAGCGAATCACGACATAGGTGAGCCTCGAGGGACTTGACCAACTCAACCTACATCTAGAATTAGTCCATACCTATAACGATGGAAGGCCGCATGGGTCAATCTAATTGTCTCAACTTTTACCAACTTAATATTATTGAGAGAGGGGATTTTGATTTAATATACATGTCATCGCAAGTAACGTGTCACACACATTATTTAATATATATGTACATCGCAAGTATATATATATATATATATATATATATATATATATATATATATATATATATATATATATATATATATATATATATATATACATATCTAATAGGTGTATAATCAATCACATATCATATGAGCAATCACACTAAATAATCATGGACTACATCCTAATGTGATCAAGCCCGAGCTAGTGAGCTTGATCACTAATATCAAGATTTATGTGTGCAACGACGTATCTTTATGCCCTATGATTGTCCATCTTGTCCTCGTCGATTCTGTTGGGATCTCGATGCATCTCCATGTGTTACGATCGTCCGTCTAAACCTTGTGGGCTCCGCTATCGCTTCCACATTCCCACTACACCTTCTTATGTAATTATAACTTAATTACAAGCACATAGGTCCAACAATAAATGAGAAATAAATTGAAGGCTTATAGGCCTCAATAATAATAATAATCACATCACACGTACACATACATCACACGGTCAATGATCTCATCCACTTCATATATCATATGTACACATCACCATGTAGGACTGCTAGATAATAATAATTAATTAAATTATTTTAATTAATTATATATAGTATTTTGAGAACCCTACTATAGGGTGCCCCACATGGTAGATAGTTTCTTCTTAAACAAGAAAATCTTACCATATAGAGACTCCTCGAAAACTAGAAATCCTAGGCCATTGGATTACCTTGTGTGGCTAGGAAACCCTAGCCACCAAGGAGTCCCTTATAGCTAGGAAACTATGGCTGCATGGCTGCGATGGGCTACAGGTGCCCCACGCAGCCAGAACTCCTAGTTGCTTGGGCAACCCCTACGACCAAGAAACCCTAGCCGCCAAGGGTGCCCCTTGCAGCCAGGAAACCTGGTTGTAGGGGCTGCCATGATGCTCTCATTCCTCATCACGATTTCATTATCGTGATCTCATCACGATTCGATTCCCATTGCATAGATCCATGGACATAATAATATATTCATGCAACAGACAATATAAAGTGATAAAATACCAAATAATAATAATAAGTAAAACGACTCTATGTCAAGTCACACATGCTATCACTCATGTGATTGGCTTGTAGGGCACCTATAACTAGAAGATAAGTTTAGTGAATTATTATAGAGATAATAATTCACTGAGTCAGAAGGAGTTTTAATAAGTATGACTCACAGCCAGCTCGATATTGGGCCTAGAGGGTCATATACATATGGTAAGCATTGCGACAAATAGAGGTTTGAATATGAGATATCCATCGGAGCTCCTATCTTATTGGATATCCAATAATCCCATGAATTATTGGATCCTATATATGAGATCCAATAAGAGCCAATGAGAGATTATTGGATAGAGATCCATTAATCTAATAGGCTTGGGTAATTGTATGGAGATCCAATACCCAATATGGTAGGGTCCATTAGAGTTAAGTTAATAGGGGACCTCTATAAATAGGAGGGAAGCAAAGGTTCATAGGCTAGAGCTTCTCTTGGTTGTCATCTCCTATTCTTCTCTCATCTTCTCCTTCTCAGATAGCAAGCTTGAAGATTTGAGGAGCATCGTCATAGCCTTGTTGTGTGGGTCATCATTAGAGATGATGGCGCTTAACTTCCTTCATCCTCTCCTATAGATCTGCATGGATTCAGTGATATATGATCTCCCTAGATAATACAATCTTTTATATATGTAGTTTTCAATTTTACGGATTTTGTGCACTAATCTTCACATGATGACAAGTATAATTTATGAAAAATTTGGGGATTTTTTTTTTTGTTCTTTTGTTGTGCATGTGATGTCGCTCCCTAGATTTCCCTACAAGACATCCTTGGTGTCTCAAGTCTAAAGACCAAATATACCACTATGAGAATGGAATCATTATGTGATAATAAGATATCATCAACCATCCATCATTCTATAAGTGGATCAATCAGTGGACTTATTCTCCAATGAGCATATGTGTAGTATCCTTAGTGTCCCCACATGAGTAACTATGAGACCAATTGCCTCAATCATATGATGGGTATATAGCATACCAGTCTATTTGGTCATCTCGATGTCCCTCTCGAGTGACTTATGACTATGATTATTTAGGGTCTATGTTTAAAGGCGAATAGATCTTATTATCATGATCTCATCAAGATTTGATTCATATCGCATAGATTTGTAGATATCATAATATATACAATAAATAATATAAAGTGAAAAAATATCAAATAAATAATAAGCAAAATGAGTATATATTATGTCACACAATGCAAGGCAACTATGACTAGCAATTATATATTACCCCCTTTTGGTTAACTATGATTAGCATCTCGGTCTATATATTTTAAAAATTAGCATTGTGGTCCTTACACTTACGAAAGTAAAATATTTAATCCAAATTCTCCTCACTTCGCTAACTTTATCGATAGAAAAAATCATGATAAGGCCCTAAGGTTTTATCGTAGAAGAAATGAAAGAAATGAGGATGCTCTGATACCAAATGATAAGACCCTAAGGTCTTATCGTAAAAGAAATGAAAGAATGGGGATGCTCTGATACCAAATGATAACTAAAGTCTTATCGTCGCTCTGATACCAATTGATAAGACCCTAGGTCTTATCGTGGAAGAAAGGAGAGAAAAGGGAATGATAATGATCGCTTCGAGGGGATTGACCTCCTTGATCGCTTCGAGGGGATCGGCCCTCCTTGATCACTTCGAGGGGATCGACCATCCTTGATCACTTTAAGGGGATCGGCCTCCTAGGGTTTGTCCATCGAGTGGAATAACATTTCATTGATTGATTGATTAATTCCTTAAAAAAAGGGTTACATCACTATTTATAGAGTTCCACCTAGAGTCCATCAGAACTTGAACTCTAATAATAAATAAATATTAAATAAACCTCTACTTGACTCTAACTGAACCAAACCGACTCAATAAACAATTAAACTAAATAGACTCGATAAACATTATTTAAAAGCCTAGAAAAAGGGTCCTAACAGTTCCTCCCTCTTCAAATCAGCCTTGTCCTCAAGGTTGAGCAGCATCAATCATGGGGAGCTTCTCTTTCAGCACTTTAGTCATAGACTATCTGCAACGCATCACAACTCGTTGATCAAGTAAGTATGGTCTCCACTTTTTGATAGTATAAGCAATAGGTCGGTCTTTCAGTGTAGTAATCGTTGCAAGAAACTTCTGGCCCTATATAATCAATTTTATCTTTGAACCTTTGCTATCACAAGTGAAAATCCGTCCATCAACGATCTTTACTTTGAATCTGTAATAGTCTTCAATGTGGTGGGCCAATCGGTCAATAGTCTCACTATCCATAAAATTGTTAGTGCTACTAGTATCAATCAAAACTATAATAGGCTGATGCTCTAGAGTTCTGCCAACTTCCATAGTTTGTGGGTTAGAGTAGTCGGCTAATGTATGCATTGTATGTATGGTAGGTTCAACGTCTTCATTAGAATTTATACCTTCATGATCGGAGTCTACATTCTTAGCTTTTGGCTCCTCTCCAATTGGTTCAATCATGAAGTTGCCCTTGTTTACAACGGTGCTCCATACTCTATTTTTCTTCATAGTACAAACCCCTTGCTGATTTTTCCTTGCTAATTTTTTTCTCTTGTAGATGTGCAAATGAGATCGCAGCTATCATAGTGCGGGGTTGACGAGCCTTAACTTTAAACCGGATCTCCGGATTAAGCCCTTCAATAAATGTATCCAGAAGCTATCGTTCCGACCAATCTTTAGCTTGATTTGATAATCTTTCAAACCTACTCTGATATTCCAACATTGTAGAAATTTGATGAATTTTGGCGAGTTGGCCATCGACATTCTCATATTCTGATAGGCTAAATCGAACAAGAAGCCCTCTTTTGAATTTCTCCCATGAAGGAACTTCGTAGACAGTTTCATACCAATCGTACCACTAGAGTGTATCTCCATCGAGCTAGATTGAGGCTATTTTCACCTTGGATTCTTTTGGAGTTCTGTGAAAATGGAAAAAATTTTCTGCCTTAGAGATCCAACTGGTCGGATCTCCATCTTTCCATCTCGGAAATTCTACCTTAATGTGTGAGCAGTTTGTGTCACAATCTTGGGACCTTATTCTTGTATTTTCAAATCTATGCAATGTAGAACTTGAGCCCCCATTTTGTTGAAATTTGCTGAGGCTCTCCAGTAGGCTCTTTTTGAAATCATTAAGTGTTTCTTGCAGTCGGTTCTCAATTCTGATTTCCAATGCTTCCATTAGTGCTTTCATCGAGTTATCAATAGCCATTGCATAAGACTGCAAATTTGTAATCTCAACTCCTATTTTTGGTGTCGGTCAAGGGCATCAACACTATCGATGCAAAGTTGCCGAGGAGGTGGACGCCGAGGGCAATGCTGTGGTTGCTGCGTTCACTGTTGGAGGGCGGCTGCTACAGAACAAGGGGTTGGTCGTTGGCCGGGAGCAATGGCGGCGGTGGTTACAATCAGCGTATGCGACAGTAGAGGGTGCCACTATTTTTTATTACTACGTGCGGCGGTGGTTGTTGCATGCTCTATTTTTGTCACACCACAGAAGGGGTTGGCCGGAAGGATCACGAGCGGTTGAGGAGAAGGCTGTGGTGGCTAGCAGCAGTGGTGGTCGCTGGCTAGAGTGCAGTAGTGGTGGTGGAGAAGGAGGCAGCGAGGGTTGTGGTAGGGATCGACGGGGTTGCAGCAATAGAGGAAGCTTTGTTTCTACAACATTTGCAACGAGGGCTGCGGCAATCGATGGCTGCGGCTGCAACCCAAGGGTGGGCACGGCTAGTGTTGCGGCTGGGTGGTGGGCAACGGTGATCAAGCGGTCGGGAAGCAGCGACGACAGTGGAGAACGAGGCAGCGAGGGTAGTCGCTGGTCGGGAAGTTGCAATGCTAGAGAGGGGAAACAGGGTGCTTTGTTTCTATCGCACCACAGTTGAAGCCGCTGGCGATGCTGGCAATGACGGTGTGGCAGTGAAGAAGGAGGCAGCGGTGGTGGCGTGGCTGGGAGCAGCATCACCAATGATCGCCGAGGAGGGGAGGTCGAGCGGCTACGACTGTGACCCAAGGGGAGCGGGTAGCGATGGAGAAGGAGGCAGCAGTGGTGGTTGCCTCGCCAAGGGTTGGGATCGATGAGGAGAAGATTGCGGCGACTAGCAGCGGTGGCCTCTGGCCGGGAAGCGGGGTGATGGTGGGCACTGGCCGGAGAGCAGCAGCGGCGGGTGGGCTGGCCGGAAGCAGGGGACGTAGGGGTGGTTGCGGCTTCTTCTTCCTCCCTTGTTTCTTCTTTTTTTTTTTTTGAATGAGATGGGGCAACGAGGAGGTCGAGCGGTGGTCGACTAGTGGTTGAAGGTCGCTGGCCGGGGAGAAGCAGCGATGGTGGTCGCTGGCCGGGGAGAAGCAACGATGGTCAGTGGCCGGAAGCAGAGTTTCCTTCTCGTAGTGGTGGTCAGTGGCCGTCGACTTCAACCTTTCTCAAATGATCTCTTTCTCTTTCTTTTTTTTTCTTTTTTTTTTTTTTAGATAGCTATGGCAATACTGTAGGAAGAACATCAAGGATCGCCACTCTGATACCAAATGATAAGACCCTAAAGTCTTATCGTTGCTCTGATACCAAATGATAAGACCCTAAGGTCTTATCGTGGAAGAAAGGGGAGAAAAGGGAATGATAATGATCGCTTCGAGGGGATCGACCTCCTTGATTGCTTCAAGGGGATCGGTCCTCCTTGATCACTTCGAGAGGATCGGCCTCCTAGGGTTTGTCCATAGAATGGAATAACATTTCATTGATTGATTCCTTAAAAAAAGGGTTACATCACTATTTATACACCCAAAGTCCATCAGGACTTGAACTATAATAATAAATAAATATTAAATAAACCTCTACTTGACTCTAACTGAACCAAACCGACTCAATAAACAATTGAACTAAACAGACTCGATAAACATTATTCAAAAGCTTAGAAAAAGGGTCATAACAAATCGTATGTGTTGTCACATGCAAAAAGAGCATGAATGAAAAGGATAAAAAATTATATTATTATTTATTTTAAATTATTAATTTTATAATTATAAATTTATTATTTTTAAATTATTAATTTTATAAATATAATTTTATTATTTTTTAAATTATTAATTTTATATAGGGCGATCTATTTTCTCCTCCCATCCTCTTTCCAACCTGCTTGCCCATCGCCCGCCACACTTGCTCGCTCGCTGCACATTACCCGCCTCACTTACTAGCTTATCTCCCACCTCACCTGCTCGCCCCTCTTTCCAACCTGCTCGCTCGTCGTCCCTTTTTCCAACTTGATTACCCGTCGCACTTGCTCGTTCACCACCCCTCTTTCCAACCTAATCATCTACCGGATTTGCTCACCCACCGCCCCTCTTTCCGACTTGTTCGTTCGCGACCCCTCTTTCTAATTTGATCGCCCGCCTACTATTCACTGAGGTCGATGAGTTCTTGGATCTCGTTGGATATAACACTGGTGAGAATCAAAGATCGGATTGTTGCAATGGCCCCAAGCAACTACAGTAATTTTAGTACAACCATGAGAAGAGTGAGAATGAGGCATAAAGGCAAAGATCTTATTATTGATTTATGGAATGATAAAGACTTTGGTTTTTTTATTTAGAATCACATTGTTGAATGTAGATTTGTTGAATCATAATGTGTTACATTCTATTTTAATAATACAAATTAAGAATGTTTTTAATAATACAAATTAAGAATGTTTTTAAAATACTAGAACAAAGTATAAAATTTGCTGAAGATCCTAAAAATACTATCAAACAGATAGATAATATAATTTTAAAAACAAATTAAAATTTTTTTTTATTGAATATGTCAACTACTTGATCTGCCACTAACATTGTATGAAATAAATTGGCTGTTTATAGAGTATCATTAATGAATCTCAATGCATTTTGATCAAATTTGTACCGGGCATGTGAAAAAAAAAGTATAAACTAAGTCTTCTAGAAAAATAGTCCATTTAATGATTAGATATATAGAATAATAGATGTTCATTTTGGTCATTTTGGATAGCTTGAGTGATTTTTAACAGTAAATTTGAGAATAGATCAACTTCAATCATCATGTTGTTATTAAAATTTATATCTTGTTATTAAACTTTAATCTTTCTCGTGTTATTTTTGATATACCTGCTATTGAAATTTAAATAAAGCTTGCATCTCATCAACTTGCTCATTTTTTTATTTGTAAGATAACGGTCAGATCTTCACCATTAGATCTAAATTGCATTTCATACATTTTTATCTAAATTTTCCTCAGCATTTGCATATAGATAGAATTTTGATTATGCATAAGATACAAGATTGGGACACTTTAAGGTAACAATTTGTTTTTCTTGACACTGTACTGATCATTAACAACTTCTACCATAATTAACAACTTCTGTCAAGCTTAGAAGACTTCTGATCTTGAAGATCTACATTTCAATATGTACTTGCTGGAACAATTAGGTGGGGATGGCACAGGTGCTCAATAATGGTTTAGGGATGGTAGCTGAGAGATGACATGCGGTTGGTGGAATCGTTATTATTAAATATTTTATTTAATAATAATATAATCGTTCTCATTAAGTTCATCATTCATTATAATAAATTTTATTTATTTATTATGGTTTAAATATTTCGATTTTTCATTCTAAATATGATCATTATTATTAAATATTTTATGTAATATCATTAAAAAAATTTTTATTATGATCCAAATGTTATAAATTTGAATTAATTCTTGAACGTTATGAGTTAGTGAAAAGAAATATTCTTGATAAGAGAACATCTATATGAACGAGAGTTTTGGTCCTTGGACTCATCATATCTCTCAAGTCTAAAGGATTTCTTACACCATTTAAAGCGAGAGTTTTGAGCCAAAAATGTTAAAATTCAATGAGAAATCATTGCTGAAATTCTTAACAACAATGGTTGAAGGTATACAATTTCGTTTCCGTATTAGTTTTACTTGTGTTTCAATTATAATGATTTAAAAACACATTTTGGTATCCAAATTTCTAACCATTGGTATCAAAGCTAATTGACCTCTACCTTGATATGAAAGAGTTTTCATTTTTATATCATGAATATGATTTGATTTTGGTTTCTTTTTTAAACTTCTTGATATATTTTATGTTGAAAATCATGAGGATATAAAATTTTTAATATTTTTAGTCAATAAAATGCTCATATTATGTATGAATATTTGATTATATTAATTTATGCTTATAAGTCAAATTTATACGTTCAAAATGTCTTTTGACTTATATAATCTTAATTAATTATGGATTAATCATAGTATCCTTAATTAATTAAAATTATATATAAAGTTAAAATAAGGATCACGTAATTAATTAAACATAATAATGTGATTGATTATTTAATATAATTATTATTATCCGATAGGATCTTTTATTATATTCATATAATTAATCAGGATAAAATATCAGATTATTTTTATAATTTACCCACAAGGATTATGAATTGAAATATAATTTGATAATTTTCTCAAAGACCATTTAAATCTATTTGAATTAAAAATTTAGCCCATAGTCAATTTTTATATTTTGAGATTTATATTTTTGGCATGTTTCACATACATAAAACATGCAATTTAAACTATTAAGCCTCAAATTTTGACATATACATGTTTAAGTTTATGTAATTTCTCTAATATTCGATGTGATATTTGTTAAATCTTTGCTTTTGATGATAAAATCAATTGATGTGTTAGTCATCTAATGTGCATTTAAGTAACACAAAACTATATTCGATCAAGGAGAGGCAAATTGATTAAAGTAGAAGGAATCAAACGTTAGGCCGGAGTGAATATATCAGAAGATTGGATGTCGGGCCAAAGAATTGGTTGACGTATCCGCAGAAGGCTTCATGCCATGAGTTCGAGCATTAGGCCAAGAAGATCAGACAATACGCCAAGGAGATCGGATGTTGCAGGAAGACAACATGCCGATTAGGCAATATGCCGAAGGAGAGGACGATGTGCCGAAGGATCAGACGAAGCGCCGAATGAACTAATGACATTCCAGACAACATAGGATTTATGCTTGTAATAATTTATCTAGATCGAGTTAGTTTAGGTCTAATTAAGTCGATATTGGGGTGAAACAATGCCAACTCAATTAGGGGCCAATTGAGCATGAATCAAGGTTAAATTGGGCCTATTGTTTGGTTTCAGGTGGTGGTACCGCCCAGACATAGTCTCCTAAACTATGTTAGGTGATAGTATCACCAGACTAAGCGGTGGTACCGCCCAGTGTCAGTGTTGTAGGCGGTGGTATCGCCCAATATAGGCGGTGGTACCGCTAGTACCCGAGAAACTTGGGATAAGATCTTTTTTTGCTCTAATTTTAAAGTCATTTGGGGTTTATAAATACCCCAGCTATTCCTGCATGGAGTAGCAAAAATTGAGCATGAAATTGAGTTTAAAAAGGGGAAAAAAATACTTGAGAAAAAAATCGAGAAACTCTCTTAGGATTTAGGATCACTTCTTCCTAGTATTTAGAAGTTTGTCTAAAGGGAGAAGTGAGGTCTAAAAATGTGAGACTTGTAAGGGTTGTCTCCTAAACCCATGAAAAGGAGAAAGAGTGTAAATAGATAGTTGATCTTCACTCATTGAAAGAAGATTGGTAGTGGAAGCCGGTGGCCTCGATGGAAGAGGAATCAGGAGTGGATGTAGGTCACGACGACTGAACAACTATAAAAATCTGGTTTGCATTTACTTCTTGCTATTTGCCTTTATTGCAAACTGATTTCTTACTTTCATTTACTTGCTTACGAACGTGTTTCAAGTTAACATCTTTATGATATGAGTTTTTATCGGAACGAGATTTTTGAACCGACATCATTTTTATCAACTACACTAATTTACCCTCCCCCCCCCCTTCTTAGTGTCGATTCAATCCTAACAATTGGTATTAGAGCCACGTTCTTTCTCGTTTGGTTTAACAACCAAGAGAAATGACTCTTTTCGGATTTCAAGAGGGACTTTCTATTGATTTAAATTTATGAAATATTATTGAAAACGGATTTTAAAAGTCTTCTCTTCCAACGAACGATTGGAATGATTTGGAGAAGAAGACTTTCTCTTTGAATGTCAAAGCTATGAATGCTTTGTTTTGTGCATTGGGCAAAATTGAATTTAATCATGTTTCTATTTGTGAAATTATGCATGATATTTGATACACACTTAAAATCACACGCTAAGGCACTAGTATAGTTAAAGACTCTAAAATTAATCTTTTGATGAATGATTTTGAGTTGTTTCGAATGAAGCCAAGTGAAACTATCATTGACATGTACACCCGCCTTACGGATGTCATCAATAGTTTAAAAAGTCTTGGTAGATTTTTTTCTAATTTTGAACTTGTTAACAAAATACTAAGATCCCTTCCAAAAAGTTGGGATCCAAAAGTGACAGCAATAGAAGAAGCAAATGACCTAAATAACCTTGTTATTGAAGAACTTATCAGGTCATTAATGATCTATGAAATGATATATAAGATACATGATGAACTCGATGAACATAAGAACAACCTTCCAATGAACAAGAAGAATTTGGCACTTAGAACTCAATAAGACCACTTGATCGAATGATCAAATGATGATGACATACAACTCCTCAAGTGTAAATTTATAAAATATGAAACTAAGAATAAAATTGAACTTAAAAAGAAAAAGTTGTCAAAAAACAAGAAAGCACTCAAGGTGACTTAAGACGAAATGAGTGCATTCGAAGACGAGGAGCAAACCGATGAAGACGAAGTGGCAAACTTTGCTTTGGTGACTCTCGACAATGAGGTAAACAACTCAAACGAAACTCTTTTACTTTATTTTAAAATCACTTGATGCTTTTTCATAAGTTATTTTTAAATTAGTTAGTAAAAATAAAATAAAAAATTATCATGAAAATCGTATACTTTATGATAAATGAACAAAATGTTAGATTTAAATTTAATGCTTGTACAACTAATAAGATTAATCCTATGTATGTTTTTAAGAAGCAATAATATGTGTCTTGATGATTTCTGTATTGCTTTTAGATTTTGATTAAAAACGCTTTATGTTTAATGAAGTCATGCTTGATGAAACAATATAATGATGATTTGAAGTCATGCTTAATGAGTTTATATTTCGAAATTATGCATGATGATTTTTTATGATTTATGGCTTATTGATCTTTGTCATAATGAAAGTTACTTTTTTGGTTTTAAACGATAATGTTTGTTTTTGTTTGGTATAAATGACAAAGGCATGCTTGTATGAAATAAATCACATAAATTAAAACAACTATAAAGAAGAAAGTATTTTTCTTGAAATTTTTTTTCTCTATCTTATCAAATTTTGAATAAAAGATTGATAAATCTATTTATGTTATTTTGAATCTCTTGAACTATGAAAGTGATTTTGATGATTTAAATTTAAATAAATTTTTATCCATATCATTAACTTGATTCCTTGATATTTATAAATTAAGATTTATTATGAATTAAGATTTTTCATTAATTGTTCACCTACGATTCTACTTGGTATTTTCTTAAGAGGAGATTTTCTATATGAATCATGAGATTTCTTATGCATGAATCAAGATATTCTACCATTCTATCCTCCTATGTTTCTGTTTGTCATTTACAAAAGAAGAGATGTGTTTAAATGAATCATGATTTTTCTTATGAATTCTTGGATTTATAATATGAGATTTCTTATGAATCAAGATTGTTTAATATGATTCTCCTATTCGCTATTTGAGTCATCCAAAAAGAATCATAATTTTTCTCTTGATTTTTCGATATTCATAACTTGAAATTTAGTTCATGACTCCCTTGTATTCATGAAGTATGTATCTCATCACCCAATTAATTTTTTTTTATATTCTTCATGTGATGATATGAAATTATGCATGAAATACTTATGATATTATGTTGATACATATAAATGAGAAGTTATGATCATGCATTGTAGAATGTAATGAAATTTGACATTTTGATACTATCATGATTTGAAATATTTATGATTTGGAATGATGTATGCAATACTTGTGATTTTTTGATAAAATAATGTGAAAGTCAACAATTATCATTTTCTGAAATGATACCTTATTTCAATATGCCATATTGAAATAACAATGATACTTTATCTTCATCATGATTTGAAAATTGATGTAAAAGGGAAATAATTATAACATTGTATTCTTCCCTTCTTTATGACAATGACAAAGGGGGAGAAAAATTGTCAGCTTGCACATTTTAAAAGGAAACAAAAAATGCTAACTTGCACATCACAAAGAGAGGCAAAACTTGCTAGCTTACTTATCTCAAAAGAGAAGCAAGAAGTGCTTTCTTGTATATCTCAAGAGAGGCAATACTCATGATACATGAACATCTCAAAAATTTGCTAGCTTGCATATTCTAAAATGATGTAAAATTTGCTAGCTTGCATGTTCTAAAATAGTATAAAACTTGCTAAATTTGCTAGCTTACACATTGCACTTCTCCTTTTTGTTGATGACAAAGGGAGAGAAGTCATGATGACCAATCATGCATGGGATGATGTTCTTGGATATTTTGATTATGCATGAGTTTATGTTGCATGCAATGATATAATTAATTGAGTTTTTCAATATTCATGATGCATGCAATGGTGAAATACTTATAATTTTTTTAATTCAAAGATTCTATCAATATGACATATTAATAGGGGGAGTTTAGTTTGAACTTCGTCATTAATTGGTTGTCATCATAAAAAATGGAAAGATTGTTAAATATCATATTTTGATAATTAAATCAATTGATATGTTAGTCATCTAATATACATTTAAGTGACATAGGACTAGCTTCGATTAAGGAGAGATAAATTGATTAAAGTAGGAGGAATTGAATGTTGGGCCGGAGTGAACATGTCAGAAGATTGGACGTCGGGACGGAGGATCGGTCAACATATCGGAGAAGGCTTCGTGCCTTGAGTTCGGGCATCGAGTCAAGAAGATCAGACATTGCACCAAGGAGATCGGATGTTGCGAGAAGATAATATGTCGATTGGGCAATATGCCGAAGGAGAGGACGATGTGCCGAAGGATCAAACGAAGAACCGAATGAACTAATGACATGCCGAACAACATAGGATTCATGCTTGTAATAATTTGTCTAGATCGAGTTAGTTTAGGACTAATTGAGTCGGTATTGGAGTAAAATAATGCCAACTCAATTAGGGGCCAATTAGGCTTGAATCAGGGCTGAATTGAGCCTATTGTTTGGCTCATTCAGGGTCCTATAGTAGGGTCTGGTAGTGGTACCGCCCAGACATAATCTTCAAGATTGTGTCAAGCGGTGGTACTGCCCGAACACAGTCTCCCAAACTATGTTAGGTAGTAGTATCGCCAGGCTGAGCTGTTGTACCGGCTAGTGTCAATGCTGCCAGTGGTGGTACCGCCCAACACAAGCGGTGGTACCACTAGTATCCGGGAAACCCAAGATGAGACATTTTTTAGCTCTAATTTTGAAGCCATTTTGGGTCTATAAATACCTTAGTTATTCATGCATGGAGTAGCAAGAATTGAGCATAAAATTGAGTTAAAAAAAGAGGGGAAAAATACTTGAGAAAAAAATCAAGAAACTCTCTTACGATTTAGGATCACTTCTTCCTAGTATTTAAAAGTTTGTCTAAAGGGATAAGTGATGTCTAAAAAAGATAGGCTTGTAAGGGTTATCTCCTAAACATATGAAAAGGATAAAGAGTATAAAAGGGTAGTTGATCTTTGCCTATTGAAAAAATATCGGTAGTGGAAGCCGGTGGCCTCGATGGAATAGGAATCGAGAGTGGATGTAGGTCACGACGATCGAACCACTATAAAAATCTGGTTTGCATTTACTTCTTGCTATTTACTTTTATTGCAAATTGATTTCTTACTTTCATTTACTTGCTTACGAACGTGTTTTAAGTTAACATCTTTACGATACGAGTTTTTATTAGAACGAGATTTTCGAACCAACGTTGTTTTTAATCACCGCACTAATTCACCCCCCTCTCTTAGTGCCGACATGATCCTAGCAATATTCTCAAACTTAGGGGTGATAACTATAAGATATGGAAGGAGAGGGTTCTCCTTCATTTAGGGTGGATGGATATTGATTTGTTATTAGGAAATATGAACAACCTATAGTCACTAATACCAGCACTCCAATTGAGGTCACATTATATGAGCGATGGGTGCGATCCAATCGGCTCGGCGTAATGTTTATAAAGACTAAGATAGCTATTGGCATACATGGTTCTATTGACTAACATGAAAAGGTCCGAGACTTGCTACAAGCTGTCGATGAGCAATTCGTCACTTCGGAAAAGGCACTAGTAAGTATCCTAATAATGAAATTCTATCCCTTAGACTCACCAACATAAAGGGTGTACATGAGCATATAATACAAATGAGAGATATTGTGGCTCAACTTAAGAAACTCGAGGTTAATATATTAAAATCCTTTTTGGTGTACTATATTCTGAACACCCTTCCATATCAATACGAACCTTTTAAGATTTCATACAACACACATAAGGACAAATGATCAATCAATAAATTAATAACCATGTGTGTTCAAGAAGAAG
Source organism: Musa acuminata AAA Group (assembly GCF_036884655.1). Classification (NCBI taxonomy): domain Eukaryota; kingdom Viridiplantae; phylum Streptophyta; class Magnoliopsida; order Zingiberales; family Musaceae; genus Musa; species Musa acuminata. Next base: position 20,818,359 of record NC_088357.1, on the reverse strand, counting down.
AGAGGCTAGTGATAGAATTGGGTGAGAGTGCATTAGTGGTAACCACTCACGGGAATAATAAAACTGACAAAAATCAAGCAATCAGAAAGGTCATCAGCAAGGAAAAGGTAAAATACAACATCAAGCTGATATCAATAAAGAAGCAAAGTTTTTCTTTTGTAAAAGGATGAGACACATGAAGAAAGAATGCATAAAATTCCAACAATAGCTTGAAAAGAAAGGTAAACCAACCTCGTTTATGTGTTATGAATCTAATATGGTTAATGTTAATATTAACACATGGTGAATTGACTCTGGATCAACAATCCATATTGTAAACTCTTTGCAGGGTATGCAAAACCTAAGGAAACCAGTGGGAAGTGAGCAAAGCAACTTATTAGGTAATAAGATAGGCTCACATGTGGAGGCAATTGAAATATGTATTTTAACTTTAAGTAGTGGTTTTGTTTTAAAATTGGAAATGACCTTTTATATATCAAGTTTCTCACGAAACTTAATTTATGTTTTCAAACTCATTCTAGTTGGATATTCCTTTAATTTTCAAGATACATCATTTCGTTTATTATATAAATCTGATTATGTTGGGAAAGGTATTTTGTCTGATGCTCTTTATCGTATTTTCTTACAAAATGATAGACATTCAAAGTTCAATGCATGTTCATGTTGGCACTAAAATATGTAATATTAATGAGGACTCCTCTATATTATGGCATTAGAGATTAGGACATATCTCCGTAGAGAGAATTAAGAGGTTAGTTAATGATGGGGTACTTAATACTCTTGATTTTACTAATTGTAAGACTTGTGTGGACTGTATCAAGGGAAAGTAGACTAACAAGTCCAAAAAAGGTGCCAATAGGAGTTCAAACATATTAGAGATTATTCATACTGATATATATTGTCTAAACATGGACACATATTGTCAGAAATACTTCATCTCCTTTATAGATGATTACTCACGATATATGTATATCTATTTGCTTCATAATAAAAATGAAGCATTGGATGTCTTTAAAATTTTTAAGGCTGAAGTTGAGAATCAATATGGTGAGCAAATTAAAATTGTGAGATCAGATAAAGGTAGAGAATATTATGGTAGATATACTGAAAATGGATAAGCACCTGGTCCTTTTGCTAAGTTTCTTCAAGAACATGAGATTTTTGCCCAATACACTATGCCTGGTTCTCTAGAAGAAACCAAACATTATTAGATATGGCTTAGCAACTCTAATATTCATAAGTTCTTATGGACTAAAGCACTAAAGACATCGGTGTATATATTAAATCGAGTTCCAACCAAGGTTGTCCTAAAGACACCATTTGAATTATGAAATGGTTGGAAATTGAGTTTGCGACATATGCACATTTGGGGATATCCGTTTGAGGTCAGGGTATATAATCCACAAGAGAAGAAATTAGACCCAAGGACTATTAGTGGGTATTTCATTGCATATGCCGAAAAGTCCAAAGGTTATATATTCTATTGTCCATCTCACACAACTAGGATTATAAAATCAAGAAATGCTAATGAGTATGACATGATTAGTGGGAGCGATCATTTCATGAACATAGTTTCTGCATATGATCATATAGAATCTCAATCTTCCACATATAGATTGGTTATAGTTCATAGCACTCCTTAAGTACAAACTGGTGTTGAACACCAATCACTGAAATTCTACAAGTTGTTGATAGTATTCTAATAGATCAAGTGGTTCAGGAATTACAACAAGTTCATAAACAACTAGATGAATCACGAGTTCCTCAAGGAAACATTAGTACAATATTAAGAGAATCTACTAGAAATAAAAGATCAGCAATTCCTAATAATTATGTTGTATATCTATAAGAATCTGACTATAATATTAGAGCTAAAAATGATCCTGAAACCTTTTCATAGGTCATGAGTTACAATGAATCAAATTTTTGGCATGATACCATGAAAGAAGAGATGAATTTTATGAAGAGCAATGGAGTCTGGGATCTTATAGAGTTGCCTAATGAAGCAAAGGCTATTGGTTGCAAATGAGTCTTTAAAACCAATAAAAATTCATTATGCAACATTAAGAGATACAAGGCAAGACTTGTTGTAAAGAGATTTACTCAAAAAGAGGGAATCGATTATACAGAAACGTTTTCTCCTATATCTAAGAAAGATTCTCTTCGTATCATTTTGGCGTTGGTTGCTTATTTTGACCTGGAGTTGCAACAAATGGATGTGAAAATAACATTTCTTAATAGAGATCTAGAGGAAGAGGTTTCTATGAAATAACCTGAAGGTTTCTCCTTTAGTACTGGTGAGCACTTAGTTTGTAAGCTTAAGAAGTCAATATATGGTTTAAAACAAGCCTCCCACTAATGGTATTTTAAATTCTATAAAGTGATTTATTCATTCGGATTTGTTGAAAATCCCATGGATCAATGTATATACTAGAAGGTTAGTGGGAGTAAAATATATTTTCTTATTTTATATGTAGATGATATTTTGTTTGCAACCAACGATAACGGTTTGGTGCATGAGGTGAAACAATTCCTTTCTAAAAATGTTGACATGAAGGATATGAGTGAAGCATCTTATGTCATTGGTATTAAGATCCATAGAGATATACCTTGAGACATTTTAGGTCTTTCACAAGAAACCTATATCAATAAACTTTTAGAAAGATTTTGAATGAAGGATTATTTACCAAGTGTTGCTCCCATTATAAAAGGTGATAGGTTCAATTTGAATCAATCCCCAAAGAACAACCTTGAGAGGGAATCAATGAAAAACATATTATATGCTTTTGTTGTAGGAAGCCTTATATATGCTCAGGTCTGTACTAGACCTGATATTGCATTTGTTATGGGGATGCTAGGTCAATATCAATGTAATCTAGGTATGGACCACTAGAGAGCTGCAAAGAAAGTGATGGGGTAACTATAAGGAACCAAAGATTACAAACTTATGTATAGACATATAGACAATCTGAATATGATTGGTTACTCAGATTAAGACTTCACCAGTTGTGTTGATTCTCATAAATCAATATCAGGATATATTTTTATGATGGCTGGTGGAGCTATTTCTTGGAGAAGTACTAAGCAGACGTTGACTGCTACTTTTACCATAGAAGCTGAGTTTATCTCATGTTTTGAGGCTACTTCACATGATGTATAACTTAAGAGTTTCATTTCTAGGCTTAGAATCATGGATTCTATTTCTAAGCCATTAAGAATTTTCTACGATAATTCAGTTGTTGTCTTTATGGCTAAAAATAATAAAAGTAAAAGTATAAATAAACACATCGACATTAAGTATTTAGCCATAAGAGAATGTATAAAAGAAAAGAAAGTGGTCATTGAGCATATTAGTACTAAATTGATGATTGCTAATTCTTTAACTAAAGACATGCTACCTCTGAAATTCAAGGATCATGTAGAAAAAATGTGACTTGGTTCAACTTTATAATTATATTGAAACTCTTATATATATTGTGATATTTTCTCATTTATGTGCACATTAATTTGAGAAAATATATTGGTACTGGACCAAAAATAAACATAAGGTTTATTCATTAAGTAATATTACCATATTAAGATTAAGAAATTAAATACATCATGATATATGGATAATAATACTCGCTTTTAGAGAACTTATCGCTATGATTCATGTATTTATTTCTTAAGAAAGTTATTCGATAAAGATTAATTCAAATTATTAAGCTAAATATATAGACCAAGTGGGAAAATATAATCGTTATTATTAAATAATTTATTTAATAATAATGTAACCGTTCTCATTAAGTTCATCATTTATTATAATCAATTTCTTCATTTATTATAGTTTAAATATTTCGATTTTTCATTCTAAATATAACCATTATTATTAAATATTTTATTTAATATCATTCAAATTTTTTATTATGATCCAAACATTATAAATTTGAATTAATTCTTAAACGTTATGAGTTGGTGATAATAAATGTTCTTGATGGGATAACATCTATATAAACGAGAGTTTTGGTCTTTGGGCTTATCATCTCTCTCAAGTCTAAATGATTTCTTACACCATCTAAATTAAGAGTTCTGAACCAAAAAAAATACCAAAATTTAAGGAGAAACTATTACTAAAATTCTTGACAACAATGGCCGGAGATATGCAATTTTATTTCGTTACTTGTGTTTCTATTATAATAATTTAAAAACATATTTTGATATCAAAATTTCTAACAGTTAGGTGTCTGAGAGGTACCTAACTTTATATTTGACCTATCTAGCTATGATTGAAATCTTCCTTGCCAAGAGTCTATCAAGGAATTTGAGAAGCTTATTTACCAAAGGCAAAGATGGGTTGTGCTAGATGCAAGATGTGATCGAGTAAAACTTCTACCATGTTACAGCTTTTAGATTCTGGTGAATGTAACAATGGCTGCATGATGACCAATTTGATGTTTTCTCAACCATGCAATGAATTATATGTAATAATAAAATATGAATAGAGTCTTCTATCAGCTGAATGATGGATGCTTATGATGTTATCTTCATGAATCTGTACTTGCATGTTGTTCTATGAAGCTTTCATAATATATAGATAAATTCACCAATCTCCTTAGTACAGTCAAAGCTCCAAAATTGTCAGGTTAAATGAACTGTTCTCGATATTCTGGTATGTTATTAGGAATAATAAATAGAAAATTTTTGGACAGATTATTATATTTCATGTGTATTTAGTTATAATTTTTGTTGCAGATGTAGCTGGCATTCTCACAACCATATGTATGTTCTACATTAAAGCCTTTGCAAGAAATATACATGCTCCTCTTTTTATTCCTCTAAACTCATAAACTTGGAAAGTTAAATTCTTCTTTGCAAGAATCAAAATGTAGAGAATCTGTATGAGTTAACATCCTTCTCTGTCTCTCTTTTACACAGATAAAACTGACACCACTAAAATAATTTTCTAATTCAACCGCAATGTAAAAGTGAAAGGATTCAAGAGGGTAAAATCTAGTTTGTCAATAACATAAATGTAGCAAACTATAAATCTGATCTCTTTCATTCTTAAATGATCCATAACTTCAGAAATACGAAGATATCATCATAAATCTGATCTCTTTCGTTTTAAATGATTTATATCTTCAGAAATACGAAGATATCAGCTGAAATGTGAATTAGTTGTGCGCTTGTCAAGGCAGAAATCATGCTGACCTGAGCAGCAAAGTAAGTATCTAGCTCATTGGAGACACTTCCATATGATCCTTCTCCAACCAAAGCCTTATCGCTGAAATTATTCATCAACGATTTAGTGCAGATATTGATATGGCAGGTATCTCGATCGGCAAGACCTTCGGGGGAGCTCCGTTCAGGCTGCCATCGGCCCTCTTGGGTCTTTGTCATGTCCTGCATTACAGAATGCAAAGAGCGAATCAAAACTAACCAATAAAATCTGTGATCATTCATCTTTTCCGATGACAAAAACAAATCTCCCGTTAAGCCAAAACGAAGAACATATTTGGAATTTATGTACGTGCAGATTCATGCCGATGTGCAGTGGCTCGATTCTGATTCCTACATGCCGCATGAACAAACATGACCTTCAAATTTAACCTTAGAATCATCGTCATAGAACCAAATTTAACAGTGACAATGGTGTGTCTAACTTTTGCTACCTTTTGCATCTCAAGCAAAGCAAGTGTACACACCATCACACCATAGCATAAAATATGTACAAAGCAGATGATCTTATAACAATGACAAAATAGGATGCTTTATTCTTAGGCCGGACCGCGATCCTTAAACCAAATCATGGTATCAAGAACAGTAGGCCAATCAAATATTCTTTCGAATCACAACAATTATAATTAGAATATTGTCCATCCTTCAGCTGCACATTTAGATTATGAAGTTTTCAAGCGAGGAACTTAAGCTTGTAAGATAAATGACTTAATCATCCCTAAAAAACATGATAATAAACTTATATGATTCATTTGATCATAGATCCGGTAAAAAAGAGGGGCGACAAGCATGTGGCAAGCGATGGGCAAATAAATGCGATAAGCGACTGGTGAGCAAGTGTGATGGGCGAATATGTGTGGGTGAGTAAGTGCAATGGGTGATGAGAACAAGTGCAGAGACAAGTAGGTGCGATGGGCAACGGACAAACATGTCAAAAAGAGAATGAGAGGAGGAAATTGATTTATATATAAAATAATAATTTAAAAAATAAATAAAATTATTTTTTATTTTTTTTATTCACATTATTTTTTCATGTAACAACAAGTATGATTTTTTCCCATGAAGAGAATTAAAATTAAATATTTTATTTTTATAAATATAAAAATTTTAATATTATTTTAAAAAATATAAGGATTAAGATACTAATCATAGTTAACCAATAATTACCCTTATAATCATGTATATGACTTTTATTTAAAGAAAAGAACAGTATGCCAATGACTTGACATTTTGTACCCCAAACCAACGAACTAAGCTGCATTGTATCCCTTGTTCCAATCATTTTCTTTCACTATATTATAAAAAGTTTATGATATTATCTAACATATTTTATATCAACTAATGTCATTCTCTTTAAATTGATGAAAATTATCTATATCACTATTTATGTAACTTTTGAGTTTCACGTGTGTATATAGATTATAACTTCAATTATGAAAAAAAAGAAATATCATTAATTTTATAGGGATAAATATATAATTTTATCGTATAAAACCATAATACATCGTTATCCAACATGTTATATCACGTATGCTGATACGCGACATGGACCAGAAATGGGAGGCTGCGGCCGCGCAATATTAGCAGACAGAAGCCAGCCACAGCATCCACACTCATTCAATGCTGCGAAACGCCATGTGACCAGCCAGAGAGAGAGAGAGAGAGAGAGAGAGAGAGAGAAAGAGGGAGATCAGAGGGCTCGCCTGCATGCTTCAGTGACAATTCACACCTTTAGATCCCATCATCCCCCAGCGTTCAATCCCTGATCTACTTCTCATCCTCCTTCAGTAACGACAGCAACAAGAAGGTGGCTTTGGATATGATATATTGGTGGACGAGGGTCGGATCCGTGCGCTCTGAGCAGCAACAAAGATGAGGGAGCGGCAGCGGTGGCAGCCGGAGGAGGACGAGCTCCTGCGGGAGTACGTGAAGCAGTACGGCCCCAAGGAGTGGGGAATGGTGTCGGAGCGGATGGGCCGCCCCCTCCACCGTGACCCCAAGTCGTGCCACGAGCGCTGGAAGAACTACCTCCGCCCCGGCCTCAAGAAGGGCTCCCTCACCCCGGAGGAGCAGTCCCTCGTCATCTCCCTCCAGGCCCGCTACGGCAACAAGTGGAAGGCCATCGCCGCCCACCTCCCCGGCCGCACCCCCAAGCGCCTCGGCAAGTGGTGGGAAGTCTTCAAAGAGAAGCAGCTCAAGCTCGCCAACCAATCCGGCGCCGGCAGCGGCCGCCACCCGTACCCTTACTCCCACCACCCCGTACCGGGCGCGGCCTCTCCTGTCGCCCCCGCCGCCGCTTCCTCTAGCGCCTACGAGCACATCCTGCAGACCTTCGCCGAGAAACACGCGCTGCTCCGGGAGCCCCCCCTCCCCATCGACCACTGCTCCTCCCCCTCGCCCTCCTCCGTGCTTTCCTCCGCCACGGCCGCGGCGCCGTCCGTGGCGCTGTCGCTGTCGCCCCCGCGGTCGCCGGCGCTCGCGGCGCACCGGGTGCCCATCCTGGTGCAGATGTGCCAGGAGGTGGAGGAGGGTCGGCGGGCGTGGGTGCAGCACCGGAAGGAGGCGGCGTGGCGGCTGAGCCGGCTGGAGCAGCAGATGGAGACGGAGAAGGCGAGGAAGAAGACGGAGAAGGTGGAGGAGGTGGAGGGGAAGATACGGCGGCTGCGGGATGAGGAGAGGTCTCGGCTCGAGAGGGTGGAACGGGAGTGGAGGGAGAAGGTGACGCAGCTGAGGACGGAGGCGGAGGCCGAGGAAGCAAAGATGGCGGAGGCTTGGGCACGTAAGCAGGCGAAGCTCGCAACGTTGATCCGAAGAATCGCTGGTGACAGTGCTCGATTCTTTTCCTTTTCATGTAACGTAAGGTAGATCAGTACATGGTTTACAAGGCATTCTTTTTCTTCCTTCACTTCCTTCCTCCATTTTCAACGAGTGCTTGTAAGGATCGAGATGAACAAGAATCGCATCAGCTTTCGATCATTTAGTCCGTTCGCGTTCTACGTAAGATTGACTGCATGGACAAGGCGTACGTTCGTGATCTCGTCCTTCAGAATCTCTCTTTGTATTGCTGCTATATACATATTTCCTACGACATATAAATCTCTAATGCTTACGAGGATACTCGCAGAAACAAATCATGAGAAGCTAGCATATGTGAACGAAACTCTTTATATGCAGAATTACTCAACAGTGTCGAGCAATTTGTCAGCGTTGAGTTGATTTTGCCATTGGAGCAGATTTCAGCATCTGCATCACAAAGCAATAATCAAAGTATAAATTGCTCATTGTCTTGCTTTGTATAATCCAAATACTTCTCACAATCACAGAAAAAATCAAGTCAACGTAACCCAAGTTGACACTATAAATGATGTTATTATCTAAAATCTTGGATTAGCAATGACGAACTGAAATGAGTTGTTTCTTCTCCCACACGAAATCATGAACTGTGCACATAATCCTTAATATATAAAGCCAACAGCAGCTAATCTAGTGTTCAGAAGCTACACATCCCAGAGGCTTTTGCACTCCCTCCTACTTGTCTCTGTGGAATCTTAAGCTTACACTCGATCTAGTTTATAAGATCCATTAACAGCTGTTCTTAGATAACATCCCCAACCCAAAGTACCAATATCTGGTATCTGAGAAATCTTCAATCAGCTACTAATATATCCCTTACTGTCATATATAAAAGATTTTTTTCTCATTAGGAGAAAGAGAACAGGGGTGGTGGTTTCACACTGGTGGAGTGCTCCTCAGAGAGCTGAGCAATTATTTTCACCAGTAAAGGAGAGAGAGAGGAGAGGACAAAAGTTGAATTGTCACCGCCCGGAGTCATGGGGGGGTTAGAGGAGCAGCAGCAGGCGCAGCGAGGAAAGGGACAGGTCGCATGGATTGTAGGTCAGATGATGTATGGGTGGATAAATGAATGAATGCATGTGAAGCTCCCCTGCCCCCCTCTCCCTCTCTCTCCGTCCATCTGCTGACCGCTGCTGCTATTTCTGCTCCCAGAGGCCAAGCCGGGGCAGAGCAGCAGCAGCAGGCGCCCCTGGCGCGATGGGACGCTTCAGAGTGTCGTCCTTTTCGGGGCCACATCTCACAGCAGCAATAAAGAACAAGAGCAACGCATCGCCATGCCCTCTCTGCCTCGGTGTCCGCGAACGTCTGCGTCCATGGGGTCGCGGGACGCTGCGCTCCAAGGCGGGTATGGGCCGGAGTAGTCGGCTGCCCTGGTCGCGGGAGGAATCAATTATTTGCGATGGGCGAGAGGGAGACAGCGACAACTCCTACCGCCCATTCCCGACGCGTGACAACGAGAGAGAGAGAGAGAGAGGGGTTCTGCTTCATCCACCCCCACCTCGCACAGATCCCGAAACTGAGGGGGGCGGGTTGTGTGTGTGGGGCACCAACATTTATCCAGGCTCGTGAGACTGCAGCATGCGTTTGTCTACACGTAGATGGGAAGGGCAGGAAGAGTGTTGTCCACCACTAAAGGAATAATTTGAGGTATTCAATGGGTGCCGATGAGGTCCGTCATACATAATTACTCTCCTTGTCCACACATTGAACGGCTACTTATCTATCACATCCACTAAAGGCGTGTTGAATCTCGGATAACTTGGTCATATATTTGATTTCATCTAATTATAATTTTTAATTATTATTATTTTGATATTTAAACTTATAAAAGAGATTAAAATATTATAATCTATCATAAAAATAAATTAAATTATTTTCTATATTATATGTGAGTGATGTAGGATCATAATTATATTTTCGATGATGTTTAATCAAACAGTAAATCTATCACAAATATCTCAGCTGTGAATGAATCGAGTTGTTGGTTGTAAAGAGAGCTACTTTATGGTTTTATCATAAAATCTAGAATTTTTGTTTTTTTTATTATAGAGCATTTTATTTTTAATTTTTTGTAACAATATTTTTTTTTCATAAAATGATATATAAATTCTCTAAAAAATACACATGGTCATCTTTGCCCATGTATTGGGTCTTTCAATTTCAACCAAATATGTGAATTAAAAAAAGATGATTATATTCTTTCTTTTTTTTCAATGCCATTGATGTCATATTTCCTAAGTAAGGCAAGGAAAAAAACTGAAAATTGAATATTTTAACAGTAAATAACTCTTAATGTCATATTTCTTCTTCCATTATATTAGCATTATTGGCCATGAGGATCATCTTCCAACACTTTTGTCCCCTTTAGAAAAATATCAAATTATTTGACCATCTTGACAGCATATTTGGATCCAAGAGTAATTAGAAGATCCAAATTTCTCACACACTTAGAACAATGTAATTGTTCCATGCTATTCGAAAAAATTTTGAGACGAAGGTACGTCAAGAGAAAATTCCCATTTGGGAGCTTCGGTGATGATAAGGATGTTATCAACATAAAATTAAAAAAAAAGAAGAAAAACGTCAATTTGATTTACACAAGCTCGTGGATAAGTTGGGATAGAAGTTTTCTGCCTTCAATAAGCCCGACAAACATGATCATCTTAAAGTTGATTTCATTTTAAGGTATTTACACTATCATCGAGTTCTTCTAAATTCTACATATATTTTCTTTATGAATACCATTCAAATATCATACATATCCATCTAAATTATATATATATATATATATATATATATATATATATTCTTTTATAAAATATTAATTTTTTATGTCAATCAAAATCCGAATCATGGTTTCAAAGACGATCATGACCTTGAATCTTTCACCTCTCTCTCTTTCATGGTGTTTTGATATGCAAAACACGTTAGTCATTTGGGTTTGCACCATCATATGGGTTTTAATTTGCAAGTCAAGTATGAACTTTGAGGAGACGTTAAGGATATAAATATAGTAACCCTTTCCTAATAGCTTAAACTTTTGACATCACTGATCACCCAAATCAAACCATTTATCACTCTTTCCATTCGGACGAGTAGTAGCCACGACTATGCTTTACCGCCTAAAACCTCGACCAGAAATGTTCATCACACTCCCCTTCCGTGACAATAATCTCTCTCTACTTGCCTCTTTTTTCGGTAGGAGAAGGATCTAACTTTTTTTTTTTAGGTCGGTGAAGGAGTAAAATTTATTTACAAGTATTCTGCCTTGCTGTTCTTAATACTAAATATTCTCTATTGCATTCTACTAAGAAGACGTACTCCTTGTTATGATACGATGAAACCAAAAGTCGGAGATTGAGTACAAATGAGTTGAAGAAGCATTTGATAAATTATCATTCACACAAATTTAACATCGGAGTACCTAATTTGTTATAATAGTCTCATAGGGGCTTTGTTGATACTATGATATTTTTTTTCAGCCAACAATATTATCTCATAGTTTTCAACTTAGCCTATTCAAATATTGTCACTCATTAGTACATTCCTTAGATAAGGTTATAACTGTTTCAAGGTACTTTTCTTTATGACTAAGAAATGCATTAAAGAAGTTAGTTACTAGTTGTAAAACACTTAATTTCGAAATTTCCTATGCATGAAGGGTTGTTTCATGTACTAGTACTTATTTTAGTATTTAGCAGTTAGAAGAGATTTTTAGAAACTAATGATAGTAGAAGCTCTCTTAAACTCTGTATCTCTTGGATGCATCCTTGAGTAGTGAGTCTTTTGTTTTTAGTTCTATATACTTGTTTATTATCCTTAGGGTAGTAATCTTTCTACATCCCTTTGTGATTTTAAATCTGGTGGTGAGCTGTTTTTCGATCTTATTGAAGTATTATCGTGAGTTTGTTCATTTTCTATTTCAAAAACTTATTCTAGCAAATACAACTATACTATTGGTTTTTCTATCAAAGTCTATTTTGTTTTACCCCCTCATTCTAAATCACCCCAGATATCAGTTTGGTATTAGAGCTAAATGTTAGAGATCATGGCAAGGTGGAATTGAAAAAATATAGTTGGTAAAGGTAGGGGCCACAAAGATGATGATGAGTCGTTAAGGCTGCAGCTACGAAGATTACTGCGTAGTCTATAAGAAAAAAATGAAATAATTGAAGAACTTCGAAGTAGAAACAACCAACGTGAAAATGATGTCCAAGAGTTTACTTCTGATGATGATACATCTCCTCACCCAAGGGAGTCGAGAAAATTTCGGGCAAGACATGCAGTCCAAGACGAGTGGTAGAACAAATACAACCCAAGATTAGATATTCCGAAGTTTGAAGATAAAATTAATGTTGATAACTTTATTAATTGGCTTAATACAATGGAAATAATTTTTGATTTTCATGAACCTTGAGAATAAAAGAAGGTAAAACTTATGGCTCTTAAACTTAGACGGAATGTATCTTTTTTGTGAGAAAATATGAAGAAACAAAGAGTAAGAGTAAGATCTTGATATGAGAGAAAATGAAAAGGGAGCTAAAGAGAAAATATTTACCTAACAATTATAGGCAAGAGATCTTTCTCAAAATCCGTGATTTGAAGCAAAAAGATCTTAGTATAGAGGAGTACATAGCAGAATTCAATAATCTTATGTTAAAAGGAGAGCTTGTGGAACTAGAAGAGCAAACCATTGCAAGATACTTATGAGGTCTGAAATATGATATTGCTAAAGTGGTTCAACTATAGTCATATTGGTCTTTAAATGATGTGAGCAAGTTGGCTTTAAAAGTTGAAAAGTAACATAAATTTAAAAATATTTCTTGGTATGAGTAAAAAAAAGGCTATACAAAAGGAGGAAATTTCAAACCTACTATCCAAAGCAAGGTGGTATCAAAGGTGCAAAACAAAGGTGAAGGACATACTAGCAACAAACAAACACATAATTCTTCCATACCAAGTAGTCAAAAATGCTTCAAATGTCATGGTTTTGGGCATATTACTTCATATTGTCAAAATAGGAGGATTGTAACTTTGGTTGAAGATCATAGTGATGGAGGAGAAGATGAAGTTGACGACAAACCAAAATACGATGATGATGAGGAAGAGGTTACTTATGTTGATCATGGTTTGTCTATTGTACTGTAACATAGCTTACAAGTGTCCTGTGTGGTTGAATATGAAAGTTGGGTGAGAAAGAATGTGTTTCACACTAAATGCACTTCTCTTGCCAAAGTGTGCTTGGTGATCATAGATAGTGGCAATTTTGATAATATGGTATCTTTGGAGATGTTGCAGAAGCTAAAGTTGGACACAATCCCTCATTCACATTAATATTATAAAAATGAAGTATAGTGTGATATTGCTCTTATGGATGCTTGTCATTTGCTGTTGGGAAGACTTTGGCATTATGATAGAAGGGTGTTGTACGATGACTACAAACATACTTATTCTTTTAAGGTGAATGAAAAGAAGATTATTTTAGCTCTATTATAACCTGTGGAAATCAGTGCACCAAAGAAGGAAGTTAACGCTTTTATGTCCTATGATGAATGTAAATGTGAATTAGACAGGGGTGGTTATGTTTTGGCTCTAGTGGTAGTAGAGGATGTTGAATTTCGGATTTTGATGATGAAACCAATCGATATGTGTTTATATTTTAATTTACGTTTTGAGTGACGCAGGATGCTTCGATCAGGACGAGACAATTAAAGTAGGAAAAATCATGTTGGGCCGGAGGAAAATGTCAGAAGATTGGACATCGGGCCGGTGGATCAGTCGACGTATCGACAGAAGGCTTCGGGCCGTGGATTCGGGCATCGGACCAAGAAAAGCGGATATTGCGCAAAGGATATCAGAGTTGCAGAGTCAACTAGCCGATTGGGCAATAGGCTGTAAGAGAGGACGATGTGTCGAAGAATCAGACGAAGCGTCAAGGGACCAATGACATGTCGGACAACTTGATTAATGCTTAGTATTAATTGTCTAGATTGAAGTGTGTTTTACATGTGCAGGATTAACTACGATAACAAGGTATGAAGCAAAATAAAGTCCCGGAGTCAGGGACGTAATTACGTTGGGAGTTCGAGAGTTCGTCGGAAGTCCGGACGTTCGTCGAAAGTTCTAGAGGAACCAACCGAGAAGTTTAGGAGCTTGCCAGAGAAGCTCATCAGAACTCGACTAGAAGATCATCGTGAAGTCCAGAAGCTTACCGGGAGTCTGCCGGAACATTGTTGAAAGATCGTTGGAAGTTCGCCGGAAGATCGTCGGAAGCTCATAGGAAGAATAGACATAGGGACTTGTTTAGCTTAGCAAATGTCTTAGGATTTCGTAGTTAGCACGTAATTAGGCTTGGATTTGGGCCAACCTAATTAGGGGCCAGCTAGGCCCATGTAAGAACTGTATTGGGCCCAATAAGAGGCCCAAACAGTGCCCCAAGAAATCTCATCATCATGGTACAATCTTCGAGACTATGTCAGGTGATGGTACCGCTGGTCTGGGTGGTTGTACCGTCCCTAATAGGGTGTCAGGCGATAGTACCGCCCAGGACAATGTCAGCGTCGATTGACACTAGGTGGTGGTATCGCCCAGTGCAGGCGGTGGTACCACCCGTGCTTGGGGAACTCGGGATGGGAAAGTTTTAGGCTCCAAGTTTGAATCAACTTGAAGCCTATAAATATTCCTCTCATCCCTGGTTAAAGCACACAAGTATTAAGGGAAAAAAAAAAGTATAGAAATGCTGCTGCAATCTTGTGTGAGCTCCTTTCAAAGATCTAGTGTTAGAATAGTTTGAGAGAGGAGTGAGTGGGGGTGTAAGGGTTATCTCCTAAACCCGATAAAAGGAGAATTGAGTATAAAAGGTGATTGGCCTTTGCCTATTGAAGGAAGGCCTCTAGTGGACGTCGGTGACCTCATCGGAGGAGGAAGCGGAAAGTGGATGTAGGTTACGTTGACCGAACCACTCTAAAACTGTCATGTTCTCTAGTTTGCATTTTATTCTTGCTATTATCTTACTGCAAACCTCTTTAAGTGTTTACTGCCTTCAATTCATTACGTACGCTTTCAAGTTAAGTTTCCGAAATTGATTTTTCGTTTGAAACGATTTTTATCGTACGAAGTTTTTCAAACCGATATAGTTTTTACCGCTGCACTAATTCATCGCCCCTCTTAGTGCCGATCCCTGATCTAAACAATTGGTATTAGAGCCTCATGATTTCTCATTTGGATTAACACCCAAGAGAAATGGCTCATTTCGGCTTTCAAGAGGGTCACTCTCTCATTCGTCCTCTCTTTTTCAATCGGATGGACTACACTTATTGGAAAACTCGAATAAGAGTTTTCTTGCTTTCGATTGATTTAAATTTATGGAATATGGTCAAAAATAGTTCTCAAATGTCTTCTTTTCCAATGAACCATTGGAATGATTTGGAGAAGAAGATGTTTTCTCTAAATGCAAAGGCTATGAATGCCTTATTTTACACCCTAGATAGAAATGAGTTTAATCATATTTCTATTTGCGAAACAATTTTTGATATTTGGCGCACTCTTGAAATCACACGAAGGAACTAGCAAAGTTAAAGCTTTGAAAATTAATTTTTTAATACATGATTTTGAGCTTTTTCAAATGAAGCCGAGCGAAACCATTGTTGACATATACACTCGTTTTACGGATGTCGTCAATGGTTTAAAAGCACTTGACAAATGTTTTTCGAATTTTGAACTTGTAAACAAGATTTTGTATTCTCTTAATAAAAGTTGGGATTCAAAAGTAACGACAATTCAACAATTAAAAAATTTGAATACCTTTCCCATTGAAGAACTATTAGGGTCTTTAATGACCTATGAAATGATGTACAATGCACGTAAATAACTCAAGAACAACCTTCCAAAGAACAGGAAGGATTTGAGATATAGAACAATTAAAGATCACTTGAGCATAAGCTTAAGTGATGGTGAACTTGAACTACTCATGAAATTTAAAAAGTTCATAAAACAAAAATTAAAGAATAAAAAGAACACAACTATTTACTTTGAAAGTAAGAAGAAGAACAAAAATTAGAATGAATCGAGCTCCTCCGAAGATGAGGAGAAAATCAAGAAAGGCGAGGTGGCAAACTATGCCTTAACGACTTTCGACGATGAGGTAATTGAAACCCCATTAATTTACTTCGAAATTACAAGATGCTTTTCATGACATATTTTTTTTAGTTTAGAATTAATTTTTCTTGAAAATTGCATGTTTAAAAATGAAAATACAAAAATTATGATCATGCTAGTAATTTTAAAAATGATAATGAAAATTATATGTTTTATGTTAATGGAGTAAAAAGTTAGATTTAAATCTAATGATGATTGTATGAATGTTTTTTTAAGAAGCATTAATGTGTATCATGTTGATTTCTGTATTATTTCTCGATTTTGATTAAAGATGCTTTATGTTTAATGAAATCATGCTTAATGATTTAATAATATAATAAAAATATTATATGTTTTGATACCATGATTGACGACTTTATGCATGAGATTTTAAAGTTATACATGATGATTTTTGTGATTTATTGGTCTTGATGGTTTTTATGACGAAATTCACTTTTTGATCCTAAAAGTTGATGCATGTTTTTATTTGCAATAAAAAGATAAACGCATACTTGTATGAAACCAATAACTTAAGATGAAACATCTCTATCTTATTGATTTTTCAATAAAAGATTAATGAATCTATGTATATTATGTTTTTGTGAATCTCTTGGACTATGAAAATGATTTGATGAATTTGAATGAGTTTTATCGAAATCATAATCTCTCATTAAATCTTTTATATGAATCAAGATTTTTCATGATCTCCTAAGAATTCTTTACATTATTTATTTAAGAGAAGATTTGTTAAAATGAATCACGGTTTCTCTTGATTTTTCAAAATTATAATTTTTATGATTCATAATGAATTAAGAGATATTATATATGAATCAAGATCGTTTATGTATTCTCTTATGACATCTCTTAAGGTTTATGACTTGAATTTTATTATGTAAAATTCTTTGAATTTATGAAGTATATCTCATCACCAAGTTCTTTTTGATATTCTTCATGTGATGATATGAATGCATGAAACACTCATGATATTATTTTGATGCATGCAATGATGAAATATTCATGATGAAAAATTGTTTTGATATTCATGACTTGATTTTTCATCTTTGTTACATTACCTTTGTCATAATTTGAAAATTGATGTAAAAGGTATTCCCCTCTTTTTGACAATGACAAAGGGGGAGCAAAACGGGCTAGAAAGCATATTTGCTAGCTCACACAATTCAAGAAGAAAGCAAAAATTACACTTCTTAAAAGAGAAGAAATTGCTATCTTGAACATCACCAAGAATTACCAGAAGATGCAAAAATATGCTATCTTACACATCACAAAGAAAAGCAAATATGCCAACTTGCATATCTTTAAATTTGTTAACTTGTATGTTATAAAACTTGCATATTTCACGAAGCAAGTATTGCTTTCTTGAACATCTCTAATTTTCTAGCTTGCACAATGTAGAATTTGCTATCTTAAACACTACAAAGAAGTTTTATCATGCCTATCTCAAGAAGCAAAAATGCTAAACTTACACATCTAGCAAAATTTATAAACTTGTAAAACTTTAAATTTTTGCTCGCTTGCATGATGATAAAAATGGATATTATGTTTTTCATGCAATGTATTGAACTTAGATATCTCAAACCCTTGATAGTTAGAACTTCTCCTTTTTGTTAATGATAAAGGGGGAGAAGTATGTTGATGTCCTACATGATTTGATTATGACATGTTGCTTGGATTTTTGAATCCAAGAGTTTCTATCAATACGACATATTGATAGGGGGAGTTTGTTTAAACTCCAAGAGTTAAGGTTAACTCCATTATCGATAATCGATTGATTGTCATCATAAAAAAGGCAGAGATTGTTGAATCTCAGATTTTGATGATGAAACCAATTGATATATGTTTATGTTTTAATCTGCGTTTTGAGTGACGTAGGATGCTTCGATCAGGATGAGATAATTAAAGCAGGAAAAATCATGTTGGGCCGGAGGAACATGTCAGAAGATTGGACGTCGGGCTAGTGGATCGGTCGACGTATCGACAGAAGACTTCGGGCCATGGATTCGGGCATCGGGCCAAGAAGAGCGGATATTGTGCCAAGGATATCGGAGTTACGGAGTCAACTAGCTGATTGGGCAATAGGCCGTAAGAAAGGACGATGCGCCGAAGAATTGGACGAAGCGGAAGGGACCAATGACATGCCGGACAGCTTGATTAATACTTAGAATTAATTGTCTAGATCGAAGTGTGTTTTATATATGTAGGATTAACTACGATAGCAAGGCATGAAGCAAAATGAAGTCCCGGAGTCAAAGATGTGATTACGTTGGGAGTTTGAGAGTTCATCAGAAGTCTGGACATTCTAGCTGGTTTTGCCTAAGTCGTGCATCACCCTTGCGTGTCTGTTCACAAAGGTCAGCCTTCCCGAAGCCTTCCATTGTCCCTTAGGACCCACAAAAGAGAAAACAGGTGAGAGAAAATGCCTCACTGGGGATCCACAAGCAAATATTCTAGGAAACACTTCATAGATAATGCAAATTACAAACAGACTTTACAAGCTCTGAATAGTTGCACAACAAAGGGTCAAAATGGTCCATTATAAATCGAAAATCTTTCACACGTGTCCACATGACACAACCTTTATTTACAAGCCTAAAGCGGCCACCAACCTAACTAAAATAGGACTATTAAGCCTTTGGCCATCCCTCTATATGCTGTACAAAGCATGAACATACCAAAAGGCACAGACATACATAAGCATTACATCAAACATCTTATTTTGAAGTTTGTCCGTGACATTCTCCCCCACTTATTCCTTCGACGTCAATGTTGAAGCCTTTGCCGACACTGCAACTCCTTGCCTTTGTTGAGTCTTCAATCTTCTACTCCAATTACAATGTGCCTCTTGGCTCCTAGCTACTCTCCGCTACTATTTTTGAGTAATCGAACCTTTGATCCGCCATGCTGCTTCAACTCACCAATGACTCTGACTCTGGTGTGGGGTTGGCTGAGTTGTGTTGATCCTTGTTGATTCCTGCGGATCCTCCAAATGAAGGAAAAGACCATCCTTACTGCGCTAGTCTCTCAAATGCCTCATGCTGCTTGAATTAGGTGGATGCTTGTTGAAGCTTTGAACGAGCATCGTCTCGTAAACTTCTGAAGTTTTGGGTCCTTCCTCTACAAAATTTGTCCATTGACTCTTCTTTCACTTAGTTGTCACTTCCAAGTAGGTTCACATCACTTCCACTTTTGATTGGCACTTCGTTGGAAGAATAGACATAGGGACTTGTTTAACTTAGCAAATGTCACGGATTTTATAATTAACACGTAATTGGGCTTGGATTTGGGCCAGTTAGGCCCATGTAAGAACTATGTTGGGCCCAATAAGAGGCCCAAAAAGTGCCCCAAGAAATCTCACCGTCATGGTATAGTCTTCGAGACTGTGTCAAGCGGTGGTACCGCCAGTTTGGGCGATTGTATCGCCCCTGGTAGAGTGCCAGGCGATGGTACCGCTAGTCTAGGTAGTGGTATCGCCTAGCACTACCTCCCAAGCGGTGGTATTGCCCAGCGTAGGCAGTGGTACCGCCCATGCCCGGGGAACCCGGGATGGGAAAGTTTTAGGCTCCAAGTATGAATCAACTTGAAGCCTATAAATACCCATCTCATCCCTGGTTCAAGCACACAAGTATTGAGAGAAAAAAAAGTATAGAAACGCTGTTGCAATCTTGTGTGAGCTCCTCTCAAAGATCTAAAGTGTTAGAATAGTTTGAGAGAGGAGTGAGTGGGGGTGTAAGGGTTATCTCCTAAACCCGATAAATTGAGAATTGAGTGTAAAAGGTGATTGGCCTTCGCCTATTGAAGGAAGGCCTCTAGTGGACACTGGTGACCTCGTCAGAGGAGGAAGCCGAAAGTGGACGTAGGTCACATTGACCGAACCACTGTAAAACTGCTATGTTATCTGGTTTGCATTTTATTCTTGCTATTATCTTACTACAAACCTCTTTAAGTGCTTACTGCCTTCAATTTATTATGTACACTTTCAAGTTAAGTTTTCAAAATCGGTTTTTCGTTGGAAACGATTTTTATCATACGAAAATTTTCAAACTGATGTAGTTTTTACCGCTGCACTAATTCACCCCCCCTCTTAGTGTTGACCCTTGATCCTAATAGAGGAAAATGAATAACACAAGGAGACATTAGCAATCATGAAACCAATTCGTGAGGATTTTCAAGATGTTGTATAAGAAGAGATTCCACATGGCCTTCCTCCTTTAAGAGACATCCAGCATCATATTGATCTTATTCTGGGGGCTATTCTACCTAATAAAATAGAATACAGAATGAGTCTCAAGGAGTATGAAGAATTTTAAAGGCAAGTTGATGAGTTGGTAAAAAATGGGTTAATTCGGGAGAGCATGAGTCCTTGTGCGGTTCCTGCCTTACTAGTGCCTAAAAAGGATGGTTCTTGGAGAATATTCGTGTGTGGATAGCTGCACCATCAACAAAACTACAGTGGATTATCATTTTCTTATTCAAAGGTTAGATGATTCAGTTGATCAATTGTGTAGTGCCTCTATTTTCTCTAAAATTGATTTGAGGAGTGACTATCACCAAGTTGTTGAATCTCGTATTTTGATGATGAAACCAATTGATAATTGTGTTTATGTTTTAATCTACGTTTTGTGTAATGTAGGATGCCTCGATCATAATGAGACAATTAAAGCAGAAAAAATCTTGTTGTGCTGGAGGAACATGTCAGAAGATTGGACATCGGGCCGGTGGATCGGTCGACGTATCGACAGAAGGCTTCGGGCTGTGGACTCGAGCATCGGGCCAATAAGAGCAAGTATTATGCTAAGGATATCGGAGTTGCTGAGTCAACTGGCCAATTGGGCAATAGGCCGCAGGAGAGGACAATACGCCGAAGAATCGGTGAAGCGTCGAGGGACCAATGACATGTCGGACAACTTGGTTAATTGCTTAGGATTAATTGTCTCGATCAAAGTTTTGTTTTATATGTGCAGGATTAACTATGATGAAAGTAAGACATACAACAGGAGTTACGCTCGAGTCAAGACTATGATCACATTGGGAGTTCGAGAGTTCGATGGAAGTCCGGATGGTCGTCGGAGGTTCTGCGGGAACAAATCCGAGAAGTCTAGGAGCTTGCCAAAAGAAGCTCGTCGGAACTCGCCAAGTGGATCATCGCAAGTCCAGGAGTTTGCTGGAAGTTCACAGGATCATCACCGAGTGTTCATGGGATGATCGACGGAAGTTCGCCGGAAGAAACGATTGACGCACCGGAGCAAGTTGCAGTAAATGTCTTAAGAAATATCGTAGTTAGCATGATGATTAAGTTAGAAATAGGAGGTGATCCCATTAACTTAATCTTGGGACAATTGGGCCCTTGATAGACCCAAATTGGGCCGAATGGATCAGCCCATTCAGACCCAAATTTCTTGACTAGCGGTGGCACCGCCCAGGGCTTAGTCTCCGAGCTAGGCTGGGCGGTGGAATCGCCTGAGCTTTGTCTCTGAGCTCTGCCAAGCAGTGCAACCGCCCCAGTCAAGCGGTGGCACTGCTTGGGCTCAGTCTCCGAGTGAGACTGGGCGGTGCAACCGCCCCTGACAGGCGATGGAACCACCAGAGCTCGATCTCCGAGCTCTGCTAAGCAGTGCAATTGCCCCTGACAGGAGGTGGCACCGCCCAGAGGCTCAATCTCCGAGCTCTACCAGGCGGTGCAACCCTCAAACCCCGGAATTCTAGGAGTTGATAGTTTTGAGCTCGGAATTCAAACTGGTTTGGGGCCTATAAATACCCCACCCTTTCAGTAATGAAAGGGCAACAAAAGGCACAGAAAATCCAATCTTACTATGTGATCTTTAGAGTTCAAAAGTTTTGTATAGGCTAGAAGTTCTCCTCCCTCTTTTCTTCCAAGTTTTGAGCTTTCAAGAGAGGAGAGAAATTCTGTAAGGGTTGTCTCCTAAGCCTGTCAAAAGGGGTGAAACTGTAAAAGGGTGGTTGGCCTTCGCCTATTGAAGGAAGGCCTTTAGTGGACGTTAGTGACCTCGTCGGAGGAGGAAGTCAAAAGTAGATGTAGGTCACGTTTGACCGAACCACTCTAAAATCTGGTTTGCATTTTCTTTATGGTATTTATCTTAACTGCAAACTACATTCCTTACTTTACTTCAAATATGTTTCCATAAGCTTTCAAAGTTATTATCTGCACGAAATGATATTTACATCGAAATCGGATTTCAACGTACAAACGTAGTTTCAATCGTCGAAAGTTTTCCGCTGCACTAATTCACCCCCCCCCTCTTAGTGCTCTTGATCTTAACAATTGGTATCAGAGCCCGATATTTCTTATTTTGGATTTACACCTGATAGAAATGGCTCGTCATGGCTTTTAAGAGGGCTTATCGGTTGTTCGTCCACCATTGTTTAACGGATTGGACTACACTTATTGGAAAACTCGAATGAGAGTTTTTTTGATTTCTATGAATTTGGATTTATGGAATATTATTGAAAAAAATTTTCAAATTCCCTCTAAAATGATGAACGAATGGTCGGATTTGGAGAAGAAGTATTTTTCTTTAAACGCAAAGGCTATGAATGCCTTATTTTGCGCTTTGGACAAAAATGAGTTCAATCGGATTTCTACGTACGAAATGACTTTTGATATTTGGCAAACACTTAAAATCATGTACGAGGGAACTAGTAGAGTCAAAGACTCGAAAGTTAACATTTTATTGTATGATTTTGAGCTTTTTCGAATGCAATCAAGCGAGACTATAGGCGACATGTACACCCATTTCACGGATGTCGTCAATAATCTAAGAGTTCTTGGTAAATCTTTTTCGAATTTTGATCTCGTAAGTAAGATCTTAAGATCCCTTCCAAAAAGGTGGGATCCTAAAATAACTGCAATACAAGAGATAAAAAATTTAAATATTTTTTCACTTGAAGAACTTATCAGCTCATTGATGACATATGAAATGGTGCATAATGCACATGATGAACAAAACAACCTTCCAAAGAATAGGAAAGATTTGGGACATAGAACATTTGAAGACTACTCGAGCATAAGCTCAAGTGATGGTGAACAAGAACTACAAATGAAATTTAAAAAATTAATGAAACAAAATTTTAAGAACACAAAGAACGGAACTACTTGCTTTGAACGCAAGAAGAAAAACACAAAGTGGGATGAATCGAGCTCCTTCGAAGACGAGGAGAAAATCAACAAAGACGAGGTGACAAACTACGCCGTAACCACATTCAACGATGAGGTAATCGAAACCCCTTTAATTTATTTTGAAATTACTTGATATTTTTCATGATGCAATTTCCTTTTTTTTTTGTTTAGAATTAATTTTCTTGAAAATTACATGTTTTATAATGAAAATGAAAGAAAAGGAATCATGCTTATCATTCTAGTAATTTTAAAAATAATCATGAAAATTATATATTTATGATAAACAAAATAATTAAAAATACCTTATGAAATCATGCTACATGTGGTTAAGAAGTAATAATGTGTATCATGTTTGATTAACATTGTTGAATGGTATCATGTTTGATTAATTAATTTCTCGATTTTGATTAAATGAAATCATGTTTGATTTGAAGTAATGCATAATGATGTAATGAAAATATTAAATGTTTTTGATACCATGATTGACGATTTTATGCATGAGATTTTAAAAGTTATACATGATGATTTGGTTTTGATGGTTTTTATGACGAAATTCATTTTTTGATCCTAAACGTTGATGCATGTTTTTATTTGGCATAAAAGAAAAGAACACGCATATATCAAATAAATCACATGAATTAAAACAACTAAAAAGTGGAAAGGTTTCTTCTTGAAAAATTTATTTTTCTGACTTTATTGATTTTTTAAAAAGGGAAATTAATGAATTTATTTTACCAATCTTGTGAATCTCATGAAAATAAACATGATGAATATTTTGAAAATAAATGAGAGTATCATGCATTTGGTCTTAATGATTTCTCTTGAACATACTTTTTGAATCATACTTG
Organism: Musa acuminata AAA Group; assembly: GCF_036884655.1. NCBI lineage: Eukaryota > Viridiplantae > Streptophyta > Magnoliopsida > Zingiberales > Musaceae > Musa > Musa acuminata. The sequence continues at coordinate 20,794,152 of NC_088357.1, read as the reverse complement.
ATGATGAATATCAAGATATTAAAAGGATGTTATCATGGAATCATGCTTGATGATTTGTTTTATAAAATTTACTTTTCCATCTTAAATGTTGACACTTGTTTTATTAAAGGTAAAGGCATGCTTATAAGAGGCAAATCACATGAATAGAAATTTATAAAAATGAAATGCGATCCTCTATCTTATTAACTTTTCAATAAATCTATGCTTGTCATGTATGAATTTATTGAATGTGATTTTGAGGATGATTTCGGATTTCACAAATACTTAATTCATACTTATGACATGAGATACATTTTAAATATGAATCATGTTCAATGCTTCAATTTGTTAGGATCGGAGCGGTACTAAGAGGGGAGGGGGTGAATTAGTGCAACTGATTAAAACGTCGGTTTTGGAAAATCTTTCGTATAATAAAAACCGAACTCAGAAGTGCTTAACATGAAAGCATGTTCGTAAAGGTATGCAGCAAAAGTAATGAGGAAGTAAAGCATGTATGAAGGTTTGTTGTAAGGTAAATAGCAATAAGTAAATGCAAACCAGAGAACACGCCAATTTTATAATGGTTCGGTCAAATGACCTACATCCACTTGCGAAGCCTTCTTTGATGAGACTCCCAACTTCCACTAGCAAATCACTTTGAAGGGGAAGGACAAATACCCCTCTTACAACCTTTTACAAGTGGTTCACACTCTTATAGATTTTCAAAGAGAATGAGGGAGGTGAACACTTAAACTATTAAAAACAAGACTTGCTAAAGACTTTGCTAAGGCTTTATCTCAATCTCTAACTTCTCAAAGGTTATGTTCTCTACTGAGAATTGAGGGGTATTTATAGCCCCAAGAAGATTCAAATTTAGGCTCCAAATTTTGAATTCTCTTTGGTTTCCGAGGTTGGCGGTGCCATTGCCTGTCGGTGGCGGTGCCACCGCTTGTCAATTTCAACATTGACAGAGTTTTGGCGATGCCACCATTGGAACTCTTGGGTTCTAGGCGGTGCCACCGCTCGAAATCTCGGGTGCCGGGCGGTGCCACCGCCTAGTCCGGCGATACCACCGCTTGATACTTCATGCTCTGGGCGGTGCCACCGTCTACACTATTTCAGCTCATTGGTTGGGCTCCAAACTTGGCTCTAACAAGTTCGAACTCGGGCCCAATTGGCCCCTAACCGGGTATAGGATTAACCCCTAATCCTAACCCTAATTACATGCAAACTATGAGCTTAAGAGATAGTCCTAAGCAAGTTTTTAACCGGCAACGTCAAGTTTCCTTTCGGCGAGCTTTTTGGCGAACTTTCGGTCGACTTCCGATACACCCTCGGATTTCTTTTAGCGGACTCCCAGCAGGCTCCCAATCTTATGATGAGTTCAGCGAGTAGCCGAGCCTTCTCGGTGATCTCTGCAAACCTTCGATGATCTCTTCGACGGACTTTCGAAAACTTTGACAAGTCCCTGATTTCTTCTCGGTTGGTTCCGGTAGCATCTCCGACGAATCTTCGGACTCTTGAACACTAATAGAACTTAACTCCGGTAGACTTGCTTTATGTCGTCAAGCTATCGTAGTTAATCCTGCACATGTAAAACAAAAGTTCGATCTAGACAATTACTCCTAAGCAATTATTCAAGTTGTCTAGCATGTCATTTGTCCCTCGACGCTTCGTTCGATTCTTCGGCACATCATTCTCTCTTGCAGTCTATTGCCCAATCAGCTAGTTGACTCCACAACTCCAATATTCTTGGCGCAATACCTGCTTTTATTGGCCCGATGCCCGAATCTATAGGCCGAAGCCTTCTATCGATACGTCGACCGATCCACCGGCCCGACGTCCAATCTTCTAATATGTTCCTCCAGCACAACATAATTTTTCTACTTTAATTGTCTTATTCTGATCGAGGCATCCTGCATCACTCAAAACGTAGATTAAATCATAAACACATATCAAGTGGTTTCATCATCAAAATATGAGATTCAACAATCTCTCCCTTTTTTATGATGACAACCACTTGATGACGGAGTTAACCTTAACTCCCGGAGTTTAAACAAACTACCCCTATTAATATGCTATATTGATAGAACCTTGAATTCAAGTCGAATTCAAGTCATTGCAAATGTTCATCGTGAATATTTGCAACACGTCATGAAGCTTAACATGATCATACTTCTCCTCCTTTGTCATTAACAAAAAGGAGAATTGTCACTTTTTATGTGTTTGAGATATGAATTCAACTTATTGCATGATAAACATAGTACCAAATTTTATCATCATGCAATTTAGCAATTAAAGATGTGTAAGTTTAGCATTGTTTGGTTTTCTTGAGATAGCAACCGTTTACTTCTCTTTAGACTACAAGCTAGCAGTTTTTACGATATGCAAATTTTGGTACATATAAGCTAGCAAAAAATTTTGAAAGCAAATGCAAGATAGCTTTCTTGTGTAATCTCATGATTCTTGCTTCCTATTGCAATGTGCAAGTTGCAAGTTTTCAAAATATCCAAGTTCAATACATTGCATAATTAATATAATCTCCTAGTTTTATCTTCATGCAATTTTGCTATCATCATAGATATGCAAGGTAGTATGATAGCAATTTCTACAACATATAAGCTAGCAAATTTTACTACATTTTTAGAACATGCAAGCTAGTAGTTTTGAGATGTTCAAGAAAGCATCCCTTGCTTCTTGAAATACGTAAGTTTGCTAGAATTGCAAGTAAGCATGTTTTGCTTCTTGAGATAGGCAAGATTGCACATTTGGTATGCAAATTTATAGTATGCAAGTTATCAACTTTTACACATAAAAAGTTAGCAAAAAGATATGCAAGATGGACTATTTTGCCTCTTTTCAAAATATGTAACTTAGCACATATTGCTTCTTTGAGATTTGCAAGATAGCACTTTTGCTTGAGATTACAAGATAGCATTTCTTGCTTTTGAGTTGAGCAAACTAATAAGTTTTGCCCTTTTTGCGATGTGTACGTTTGTAATTTTTTTGCTTCTCTTATCTTGTGCAAGTTAGCGATGTCCCCCTTTGTCGTTGTCAAAAAGAAGGGAAGACCCTTTACATCAATTATGACAAAGGTAAGTATCAATCTTATTTGTGTATTATTATATTTTCAAATTAAAATATGCACATTTTTAAAAACCTTATATTTCATTCATGCACGATATTGAATAAATCGATTAACATTATGAGGATATCATACATGATACTTAAAATTTTTAACTATTTATCAATATTTTGATCATGATACCAAACATTCATCATTTAGAGCATTCATGATACAAAACATTAAATCAACATTTATAATACATCATTTTAGCAACAACTCATAGTATTTTAAATCATGATTTACATCATATGCAATACATCACATCATAATTAGAAAGCACAAGTATTGCATGCATCATTGCAAATCATAAATGTTTCATATCATGATCGTATCAATTTTGTCAAATTATATCCTACCATGCATGATCAAAATTTCTCCTCATTTTATCATTGAAAATAAGAAAGAAGTAGGGAAGAGCATAAAAGTGTAAAATATTTCAATCATTTCAAGGCATTTGTATCATAGATATAAAGAAATCATATCATCAAAGATAAGACAATTTGAATACTAAAAGACATAATTCATTTGATCAAATCTCTTCTTTTTATAAATAACAAAAATTATAGGTGTACAAAGAAGAGATTGTGATTAAAAAAGAATCTCAAGTAGTAAATCCAAGAAATCAAGATCATAATTTGAATACAAACTCATTTAAATTCAAATCGTCAAATTCATCAAAATCTCAACATTATTTTCAAGAGATTCAAAATGGTATACAGAGATTTATCATAATAATAATCAAGATCAATAAGATAGAGAAAAATAATTTTTCAAGGAAAAAATATTTTCCTCTTTTTAGTTGTTTCAATTCATATGATTTTATTTCATTTATGCCAAATAAAAACATGTATCATGTTTAAAACCGAAAGTGTAAGATTTATTACAACAAAGATCAATAAGGCACTTCCATTATAGTAAAAATCAATAATCCGTAAATCGCAAGATTCATCATGCATAATTTTAAAATTTATTAAGCATGATCATTATGCATGACACTAAAACATGGTTTCAAAATGTTTAATATTTTCATTACACAATTTCATCATTATGCATCATCATATTTTAAAATTCGAACATGTACAATTTCAAAACTATACCTTTCATTTTTCATGCATGATACAAATAACTCAATCATCAATATGGGCATATCATACATGATATTCAAGCATTCATGATATATCATTTTGGCAACATGATCATAGCTATTCAAATGATAGTATCTAAATGTCAAAATTCATTATATCCTATCACGCATGATCATTAACTTCTTATTTGTATTTCATGCATTATTTTGTTTCATCACATAAGGAATATCAAGAAGAGTTATTGGGTGATGAGATAAATATTTTATGAGTACAAGGAATTGCATAAAAATCATATCATGAAAAGATAATAACAGAAGACACGTTTTTTTTTTGAAAAATCTCCTCTTAAATAATCAAGGGAAAATCTTAGGAGATCATGATATAGATAAAATTCATTCAATCTTATAAGAGAATAAGATATTAATTCAAGCATATAAAATTTCTCAATTCATTATGAATCATAAAAAGAATTGTGGTTCCGAAAAATCATGATTCATTTAGGAAAATTTTCTCTTTAGTGCACGATAAGAAGAAATATAGCAATGATACCAATCATAATTCATTTGGATAGTAGATGCTAAAAAGAAATATTGAAGATACAAGATCTTAATTTTTATAGAGTAAATCTCAAGTTATAAATCTCAAAAAATCAATATAAAGCTTATTCAAATTCAAATCATCAAATCAAAATCATTTTCAAGAGATTCATAAAAAGAGGATAAAATAGATTCATCAAACCAAGAATTTTCAAGAAAAACACTTTTATCTATTTAGTTGTTTCATATAAGAATGCCTTTGTCCTTTTTGTACCAAAAAAAATATATATATCATCAATCATTTAGGATCGAAAAATAAATTTTTTCATAAAAACCATCAAGATCATTATGTATAACTTTTAAAATCTCATGCATAAAATGGTATCAAAACATTTAATATTTTCATTCCATCATTTTGCATTGGTTTTATTGAACATAATTTTGAATGATTCTTATAGATAACTAAAACTTCTTTAGTTATAATTTATATGATTAACTTTATCTTAGCATGCTCGAATTTTGTTCATATGTCAAAACCATATATCATGTTTGAAAACCAAAGATAAGGTTCATAAAAAAATCATCAAGCCTTCCATTCAAAAGCTATGCATCATCATTGAAAATCAATATGGAAATCATCAAAATACACATTCTTGCTTCTCAAGCACATACATAAGATTAATCTTACTAGGTGTACAAGCATTAGATTTATATCTAACATTTTATTGCATTAACATAAAACATGCAATTTTCATTGTCATGAACATATTTTTGCATTTTTATTTTTAAACATTTAATTTAAAAAAAAATTGATTCAAAACTAAATTACAAAAAAAATACATTATGAAAAGCATTATGTAATTTCGAAGTAAATTAGGGAGATTTCGATTACCTCATCATTAAAAGTGGTTAAGGCGTAGTTTGCCACCTCCCCTTTCTTGATTTTCTCCTCGTCTTCGGAGGAGCTCGATTCATCCCAATTCTTGTTCCTTTTCTTGCGTTCAAAGCAAGTAGTTCTGTTCTTTTTGTTCTTAAAATTTTGTTTCATTAACTTTTTAAATTTATTAGTGCAGAGTTTAATTTCACCATCACTTGAGCTTATGCTCAAGTGGTCTTCATGTGTTCTATGTCCCAAATCCTTCCTGTCCTTTGGAAGGTTGTTTTTGAGTTCCCTTTTTGTCATATTATTCATTTCGTAGGTCATTAAAGACCCAATTAGTTCTTCGAGTGGAAATGTTTTAAGGTACTTGGCCTCTTGAATGATCGTAACTTTTGGATCCCAACTCTTTCGAAGGGATCTTAAAATTTTAGTTACTAGTTCAAAGTTAGAAAAATCTTTACCAAGAGCTTTAAGTCCATTGATGACATCCGTAAAATGGGTGTACATGCCTCCGATGGACTCGATTTCATCCGGAAAAGTTCGTAAGAATGCACAAGAATGTTGATTTTGGACTCTTTCACTCGGCTAGTGCCTTCATGAGTGACCTCAAGAGTTCTCCAAATATCAAAAGCCAAATCACAATTCGAAACGCAATTAAATTTATTTTTGTCAAGTGCACAATATAAGACATTCATAGCCTTTGCGTTTAAAGTAAAAACTTTCTTCTCCGATTCATCTTATTCGCTCATCGGAAGAGAACAGTTTTGAAATCTATTTTCGATAATATTCCAAAGCTCGAGATTCAACGAAAGTAAGAAAACTCTCATTCAAGTTTTCCAATAAGTATAGTCCATCCTATTGAAAAAGGAAGGACGAATGAGAGAGTGACCCTCTTGAAAGGCGTAAAGAGCCATTTCTATTTGGGTGTTAAACCAAAGTAGAAAACCATGGCTCTAATACCAATTGTTAAGATCGGAGCGGCACTAAGAGGGGGGGGGGGGTGAATTAGTGCAGCGGATTAAAACGTCAGTTTTGGAAAATCTTTCGTACGATAAAAATCGAACTCAGAAGTGCTTAATTTGAAAGCGTGTTCGTAAAGGTGTGTAGCAAAAGTAATGAGGAAGTAAAGCATGTATGAAGGTTTGTAGTAAGGTAAATAGCAATAAGTAAATGCAAACCAGAGAACATGCCAATTTTATAGTGGTTCGATCAAATGACCTACATCCACTTGCGAAGCCTTCTTCGATGAGGCTCCCAACTTCCACTAGCAAATCACTTTGAAGGGGAAGGAAAAATACCCCTCTTACAACCTTTTACAAGTGATTCACACTCTTACATATTTTCAAAGAGAATGAGGGAGGTGAACACTTAAACTATTGAAAACAAACTTGCTAAAGACTTTGCTAAGGCTTTATCTCAATCTCTAACTTATCAAAGGTTGTGTTCTCTGCTGAGAATTGAGGGGTATTTATAGGCCCTAAGAGGATTCAAATTTGGGCTCCAAATTTTGAATTCTCTTGGGTTTCCGAGGCTGGCGGTGCCACTGCATATCAATTTCAATATTAACAGAGTTCTGGCGGTGCCACTGTCAGAACTCTCGGGTACTAGGCGGTGCCACCGTCCGAACTCTCGAGTGCTAGGCGGTGCCACCGCCCAGTCCAATGGTACCACCGCTTGATACTTCAGGCTCTGGGCGGTGCCACTGCCTACACTATTTTAGCTCACTGGTTGGGCTCCAAACTTGGCCCAAACTAGTTCGAACTCGGGCCCAATTGGCCCCTAACCGAGTTATAGGATTAACCCCTAATCCTAACCCTAATTACATGCAAACTACAAGCTTGAGAGATAGTCCTAAGCAAGTTTTTAACTGGCAATGTCAAGTTTCCTTCCAACGACCTTTTCGGCGAACTTCCGGCTGACTTCCGATACACCCTCAGATTTCTTCCGGCGGACTCCCAACAGGCTCCCAATCTTATGGCGAGTTCAGTGAGTAGTCGAGCCTTCTCGGTGATCTCCGTGAACCTCCGACGATCTCTTTGACGGACTTTCAAAAACTCTGACATGTCTATGATTTCTTCTCGGTTGGTTCCGGCAGCATCTTTGACGAATCTTCAGACTCTCGATCACCCATCGAACTTGACTCCGATAGATTTGCTTTATGTCGTCAAGCTATCGTAGTTAATCCTGCACATGTAAAATAAAAATTTGATCTAGACAAATACTCCTAAGCAATTAATCAAGTTGTCCGACATGTCATTGGTCCCTCGACTCTTCATCTGATTCTTCGGCGCATCGTTCTCTCTTGTGGCCTATTGCCCAATCGGCTAGTTGACTCCGCAACTCCAATATCCTTGGCGCAATACCTGCTCTTCTTGGCTCGTTGCCTGAAACCATAGCCCGAAGCTTTCTGTCGATATGTCGACCAATCCACCGGCCCAACGTCCAATCTTCTGACATGTTCCTCTAGCATAACATGATTTTCCTGCTTTAATTGTCTTATTCTGATCGAAGCATCCTACAGCACTCAAAACATAGATTAAATCATAAACACATATTAACTGGTTTCATCATCAAAATACGAGATTCAACACAATCATGTTAAATATAATAAAATGAGGAGAAATTTTCATCATACATAGTAGGATATAATTGCTATAATGAGAATTTTACACTCTTACATGCCTTAATAACATGTTGGAAACTTTGTGTTTTGGATACAAAAATTTCCATGACCATGAGCATATTTTATCTTCATGATTGTGTTTGAAAATCTATAGCAAAACCATGTCTGAATGCATGAAAATATTAAATTTCATTTTCGGATCTTCTTGATCCTAACAATCGGATTTTCTCGATACATTATTCTCTTCTGGACTTAATAAACAAATGTCATATCGAGTTTGATTCATATCATTGATTTTTGAAATATGAAATCAACTAGTAAATGCATCTCTCATAGACTTATCATGTGAAAAATATCTTTCGAGAAATGGATTTGATTATTCCTTCTTATATCTTTAGAGAAATAGTTTTACGTGCAAGGATTTGATTCACACACATATATTGATCCTTGTAAAAATGAAGTGTGCTTTAATATCTTATCAATTTTAACTTCATTCGAGTAAGCTCACAAGTGACTTTCCTCCATGCAAAAAGATAATAACAAATAAAGAGGAAAAGTAATGAAAGCTATCTCCATGTTATGTTTTTCTTGAGATGTTTGTATAATTAATATCTTATCACTCATTGTTGAAAAATGACATAAACCTAGTTATGGCATGAATCATTACTGCACTTACATTTAAAATTTGTTTATATCGTTATCCTTTTTGTTGATGACAAAGGAGGAGAAATATATGAATTGATACTATTAGTGCCATATTTGAATTTGAATTATGTTAAGATATCAAAAGAAGCTTGCATCAAAATATATGGAAAATTGATGATAGAAATGCTATGATTGCCATATGCCATTTTAAGATATCAAGAACTTGCATCGTAATTTTACTTGCTGATATCTTGCCATGTGATGAAATGCTATGATTTGTTGCTAAAATGATGCATGCAATACTTATGCCTTTTATTATGATGTATATGATGTATATTGCATATGATGTGAATCATGATTAAAATTGCCTTAATTTGAATTTAAGGTTTATCTCAATTATGAAATTTTGAAATAAGAATGATTACTCACCTTTGTCATAATCTGAAAATTGATATAAGGGTCTTCTCTTCTTTTTGACAATGACAAAGGGGGAGCAAGAATTTCTAGTGTGGACATCATGAAAAGAGGCAAACTAGCTAGCTTACACAATTCAAGATGAAAGTAAAAATTCCACTTCTCAAAAGAGAAGAAATTGCTATCTTGAACATCACCGATAATTGCTAGCTTGAAATCGCAAGAAAATGCAAAAATGTTCTATCTTGCCTATCTCAAGAAGCTAAACATGCTAAACTTGCACTTTGCAACGAAAGCAAAATTGCGAGCTCAAACATTGCAAAGGAAGCAAGAATCATGAGCTTACATAAGAACGCTATCTTGCATTAGCTTTCAAAATCTTTACTAGCTTGTATTTAGTAAAACTTGCATATCGTAAAAATTGTTAGCTTGTAGTCTAAAGAGAAGCAAACAGTTGCTATCTCATGAAAAGCAAACATGCTAAACTTGCACATCTTTAATTGCTAGATTGCATGATGATAAAATTTGATACTATGTTTTTCATACAATTAGTTGAACCTATATTCCAAACACAAGAATAGTTGGACTTCTCCTTTTTGTTGATGATAAAGGGGGAGAAGTGTGATGTTATGCATAAGTTCATGATGACGTGTTACAAGTATTCATGATGAATATTGCAATGACTTGAATTTAGTTTGAATTTAAGGTTCTATCAATATGGCATATTGATAGAGGGAGTTTGTTTAAACTCCGGGAGTTAAGTTTAACTCCGTCATCAATTGGTTGTCATCATCAAAAAGGGGGAGATTGTTGAATCTCATATTTTGATGATGAAACCAATTGATAACTGTGTTTATGTTTTAATCTGTATTTTGAGTGACACAGGATGCCTCGATCAGGATGAGACAATTAAAGCAGGAAAAATCATGTTGTGCTGGAGGAATATGTAAGAAGATTGGACGTCAATTAAAGCAGTCTCCGAGCTAGGATGAGACACAGAATGCCTCGATCAGGATGAGACAATTAAAGCAGTCTCCGAGCTAGGCTGGGCAATGCAACTGCCCCTGACAGGCGGTGGAACCGCCTGAGCTCGGTCTCTGAGCTTTGCCAAGTGGTGCAACCGCCCCAGTCAGGCGGTGGCACCGCTTGGGCTCAGTCTCTGAGCGAGATTGGGCGGTGCAACTGCCCCTGATAGGCAATGGAACTGCCTGAGCTTGGTCTCCGAGCTCTACCAAGCGGTGCAACCGCTCCTGATAGGAGGTGGCACCGCCTAGAGGCTCAGTCTTCGAGCTTTGTTAGGCGATGCAACCGCCTCAGTCAAGCGATGCAACTACCAGCCCTCGGAATTCCGGGAGATGATAGTTTTAAGCTCAGAATTCAGCAATGAAAGGGCAACAAAAGGCACCAAAAATCCAATCTTACTCTGTGATTTTTAGAGTTCAAAAGTGTTGTAAAGGCTAGAAGTTCTCCTCCCTCTTTTCTTCCAAGTTTTGAGCTTTCAAGAGAGGAGAGAAATTCTATAAGGGTTGTCTCCTAAGCCCGTCAAAAGGAGTGAAACTATAAAAGGGTGGTTGGCCTTCACCTATTGAAGGAAGGCCTCTAGTAGATGTCGATGACCTCGTCGGAGGAAGAAGCCGAAAGTGGATGTAGGTCACGTTTGACCGAACCACTCTAAAATCTAGTTTGTATTTCCTTTATGCTATTTATCTTAATTGCAAACTGCCTTCCTTACTTTACTTCAAATACGTTTCCATAAGCTTTCAAAGTTATTATTTACACGAAATGATTTTTATGTCGAAATCAGATTTCAACGTACAAACACAGTTTTAATCGTCGAATGTTTTCCGCTGCACTAATTCACCCCCCGCCTCTTAGTGCTCTTGATCCTAACACAAATAAGAATGAGGCCTGAAGATGATTGGAAAACAATATTTAAAACTAGAGAAAGTTTACATGAATGGTTGGTTATGCCATTTGGGCTATCTAATACTCCTAGCACTTTCGTAAGATTTATGAATAATATACTTAAGCCATGCATTGAGACTTTTGTTTTGGTTTACTTTGATGATATATTTGTTGAATCTCATATTTTAATGATGAAACTAATTGATAATTATGTTTATATTTTAATCTACATTTTAAGTGTTGTAGGATGCTTCGATCAGGATGAGACAATTAAAGCATGAAAAATCATGTTGGGTCGGAGGAACATGTCAGAAGATTAGACGTCGGGCCAGTAGATCGGTTGACGTATCGATAGAAGGCTTCGGGCCATAGATTTGGGCATTGGGCCAAGAAGAGTGGGTATTGCGCCAAGGATATCGAAGTTGCGAAGTCAATAGGTCGATTAGGCAATAGGCCACAGGAGAGGACGATGCGCCAAAGAATCGGACGAAGTGTCGAGGGACCAATGACATGCTGGGCAACTTGATTAATGCTTAGTATTAATTGTCTAGATTAAAGTTTATTTTATATGTGCAGGATTAACTACAATGGCAGTAAGACATGTAGCAGGTGTTGCGCTAGAGTCAAGACCAAGATCACATTGGGAGTTCGAGAGTTCGACGGAAGTCCAAACGGTCATCGGAGGTTCTACGGGAACAAATCTGAGAAGTCCAGGAGCTTGCCAAAGAAGCTCATCGGAACTCGCCAAGTGGATCATTGTAAGTCTTGGAGTTTGCTGGAAGTCCGCTGGAGCATCGCCGAGGGTTCGTCAGATGTTCGCCGGAAGCTCGTCGGAAGAAGCGATTGACGCATCAGAGCAAGTTGTAGTATTAATGTATTATATATTGTAGTTAGCATGTAGATTAAGTTAGGAATGGGAGGGGATCCCATTAACTTAATCTGGGGGCAATTGGGTCCTTGACAGACCCAAATTAGGCCGAATGGATTAGCCCATTTAGACCCAGAATTCCTGGCCAACAGTGGCACCGCCTAGGAGCTCAGTCTCCCAAGAATGCCAAGCGGTGGTACCGCCCCTGTCAGGTAGTGGTATCGCCTGAGTTCGGTCTCCGAGCAATGCCAAGTCGTAGTACCGCCTAGTTTTGGCAATGGTACCGCTAGGACCCCGGAAATCCGAGAGATGACACTTTTGAATTCTAAATTCAAACCAGTTGGGGCCTATATAAACCCCACCCTTTCCTACATGAAAGGGCACCGAAATCTTGATCTTATCCTGAGAATTTGAGAGCTCAAAAGTGTTGTAAAAGGCCAAAAGTTCTTCTCTCTCTTTTCATCTAAGTTTTGATCATTCAAGAGAGGAGTGAAAATCTGTAAGGGTTGTCTCCTAAGCCCATCAAAATGAGTAAAGCTATAAAAGGGTGGTTGGCCTTCACCTATTGAAGGAAGGCCTCTAGTGAATGTCGGTGACCTCATCGGAGAAGGAAGCCAAAAGTGGATGTAGGTCAAGATTGATCGAACCACTCTAAATCTCGGTTTGCATTTACATTTTGCTCTCTATCTTAACTTCAAACTGCCTCCATTGCTTTTCTTCAATTGTACTTCCCTTGATCTTAAGTTGAAGAACTTTTCGAAATGGTTTTTCATCGAAAGTGTTTTTATTGTGCGAACGTCGTTTTAAATCGTCGAAAGTTATCCGCAGCACTAATTCACCCCCCCCCTCTTAGTGCTCTTGATCTCAACAATTGGTATCAGAGCCTCGTTATTTCTTAGTTAGATTAATACCCAAGAGAAATGGCTCTTTTCGGCAACCAAGAGGGTCACTTTCTCATTCGTCCTCCCTTCTTCAATGGGACGGACTATACTTATTGGAAAACTCGAATGCGAGTTTTCTTGCTTTTATTGAATCTTGATTTATGACACATAGTCGAAAATGGATTTGAAATGTCTTCTCTTCTAATGAACTATTTGAATGATTTGGAGAAGAAGACGTTTTCTCTAAATGCAAAGGCTATGAATGCCTTGTTTTGCGCCTTAGATAAAAATAAATTCAATCGGGTTTCTTTGTGCGAAACGACTTTTGATATATGACACACTCTTGAAATCACACACGAAGGCACTTCTAGAGTTAAAGATTCGAAAATCAACTTTTTAATGTATGATTTCGAGCTTTTTCGAATGAAGCTAAGTGAAACCATTGTTGACATGTACACCCGTTTTACGGATGTCGTCGATGGTTTAAGAGCTCTTGGCAAATGTTTTTCGGATTTTGAACTTGTAAACAAGATTTTATGTTCTCTTAATAAAACTTGGGACTATAAAGTAATGGTCATACAAGAGGCCAATGATTTGAACCATTTTCCACTAGAATAACTAATTCGGTCTTTAATGATCTACGAAATAAACAATGTGGTAAAAAGGAAACTCGAGAACAATCTTCCAAAGAACAGGAAGGATTTGGGACATAGAACATTTGAAGACCACTCGAGCATAAGCTCAAGTGATAGTGAACTTAAACTACAAATGAAACAAAAATTTAAAAGCAAAAAGAATGGAACTACTTACTTTGAATGCAAGAAGAAGAACAAAAATTAGGATGAATTGAGCTCCTTCGAAGACGAGGAGAAAATCAAGAAAGGCGAGGTGACAAACTACGCCTTAACTGCTTTCAATGATGAGGTAATCGAAATCCTCCTAATTTACTTCGAAATTACATAATGCCTTTCATGATGCATTTTTTTAAATTTATTTTTGAATTAATTTTCTTGAAAATTAAATGTTTAAAAATGAAAATGCAAAAATATGATCATGCTCATAATTTTGAAAATGATAAATTGCATGTTTTATGTTAATGTAATAAAATGTTAGATATAAATCTAATGATTGTACACCCAGTAAGATTAATCTTATGTATGTGCTTGAGAAGCAAGAATGTGTATTTTGATGATTTCTATATTGCTTTTCAATGACGATGCATGGCTTTTGTATGGAAGGCTTGATGATTTTTTTATGAACCTTATCTTTGGTTTTGACATAAGAACAAAATTTGAGCATGCTAATATAAAGTCAATTATATAAATTAAAATAAAAAAAGTTTTAGATATCTATAAGAATTATTCAAAATTATGTTCAATGAAACCTTGCTTGATGTTTGAATAAAAATATTGAAGTTTTGATATCATGATTTGATGATTTTATGCATGAGATTTTAAAGTTATACATGATGATTTTTATGAGTTATTGGTCTTGATGGTTCTTATGATGAAATTTATTTTTTGATCCTAAACGTTGATGCACATTTTTGTTTGGCATAAATGAAATAAGTTACATGAATTGAAACAACTAAAAAGAGAAAAGGTTTCTCCTAGAAAAATTTATTTTTTTTCTACTTTCTTGATTTCTCCAAAAAGGAGATAAATGAATCTATTTATATCACTGTTATGAATCTCTTGGACCATGAAAATAATTTTGATGATTTAAATTTGAAAAAAAATTTATCGAAATCATGATCTTGATTTCTCATGATTTATAACTTGAAATTGTTTATGAATCAAGATCTTGTATTTTTTTTACTCCCATGTTCTTCTTGTCGTTTACTAAAGAAGAAAAATTATCCAAATGAATCTTGGGTATTCTTTTAGTATTCATGAATTGATTATAACTTGAAAGATTTGTTATGAATCAATATTTTTTTATTAATCGTTCTCCTATCATTCTACTTGGTATTTTCTTAAAAGGAGATTTTCTAATGAATCATGATTCTTTTTGTGAGTTCTTGGATTTTTTACTTGATTTTCTTTTAAAACAAGATCTCTTCTTTGTATTCCTATGATTTTTATTGATATTTTATTTAAACAAGAGATTTACTATATGAATCATGTCTTTAGGTATTCAAGTGATTTTATCTTGTATGACATGATGTCATTGTATTTATGGCTTGTATGCCTTGAAATGATTAAAATATTTTACACTATTTTATTCTTCCCTTCTTCTTTCTTATTTACAATGATAAAATGGGGAGAGATTTTGATCATGCATGGTAGGATATAATTTGACAAAATTGATACCATCATGATTTGAAATATTAATGATTTGAAATACTATGATTTGTTGCTAAAATGATGTATTATGAATATCTTAGAATCATGTATGATGTGCTCAAAGTAATGATAAATATTTTGAAAATAAATATTTGTATCATGTTTGACGATTTTACATTTTAATAATATGCATGTTGAGTTGCAGTGATGATTGATTTATTTTTAATATCATGCATGAAAAAAAAAAGGAAATGTAAGGTTTTGAAATTGTGCATGTTTTAATTTGAAAATATTATGGTGCACAAATAAGAATGATACTTACCCTTGTCATGATCTGAAGATTATGATATGAAGATTATAGTAAAGGGAAATGAACTACACTATTGTATTATTATTCTTTTCTATTTGACAATGACAAACTTGCTAGCTTGCTAATCTAAAAAAGGAAGCAAGAAGTGCTATCTTGCAAATCTCAAGAGAAGCAATATTTGCTAAGTTACACATTTCAAAGAGGGGCAAAATAGTTCATCTTGCACATCTCAAGAGATGTAAAATTTTGCTAACTTTTTAAGTGTAAAATTTGATAGCTTGCATACTATAAATTTCCATACCAAATGTGCTATCTTGCCTATCTCAAGACAAAAAACATGCTAACTTGCACTTTGCAAAGGAAGTAAAAAAATGGCATTTTTCAAAAGAGAAGAAAGAGCCTGTTATCTTGAACATCTTAAGAAACAAAAATTACAAAAGTGCTATCTTATATATTGTAAAACTTGCATATCTAAAACTTGATAGCTTGAATATTCTAAGCATGATGTAACACTTGCTAAATTTTCTAGCTTCAAAACTGCACGATGATAAAACTTAATATTATATTTTTCATGCAATAAGTTGAATTAATATCACAAACACATAAGAGTTGGAACTTCTCCTTTTTGTTGATAACAAAGGGTGAGAAGTATATTGATGACATGCATGATTTGATCATGACATGTTGCTTGGATTTTTGAATCCAAGAGTTTCTATCAATAAGTCATATTGATAGGGGGAGTTTGTTTAAACTCTAAGAGTTAAGTTTAACTCCATCATCAATTGGTTGTCATCATCAAAAAGGGGGAGATTATTGAATCTCGTATTTTGATGATGAAACCAATTGATAATTATATTTATGTTTTAATCTGCATTTTAAGTGATGCAAGAT
The DNA here is from genome assembly GCF_036884655.1 of Musa acuminata AAA Group. Taxonomy (NCBI): domain Eukaryota; kingdom Viridiplantae; phylum Streptophyta; class Magnoliopsida; order Zingiberales; family Musaceae; genus Musa; species Musa acuminata. The sequence goes on along the minus strand of NC_088357.1, from coordinate 20,777,723 downwards.
GCTTCGATCAAGATGAGACAATTAAAACAGGAAAAATCATGTTGGGCCGGAGGAACATGTCAGAAGATTGGACGTCGGGTCGGTAGATCGGTTGACGTATCGATAGAAGGCTTCGGGCCATAGATTCGGGCATCGGGCCAAGAAGAACAGGTATTGCGCCAAGGATATTGGAGTTGCGGAGTCAACTGGCCGATTGGGCAATAGGCCGTAGGAGAGGACGATGCGCCGAAGAATCAGATGAAACGTAGAGGGACCAATGACATGCTAGACAACTTGATTACTACTTAGTATTAATTGTCTAGATTGAAGTTTGTTTTATATGTGCAGGATTAACTACGATGGCAGTAAGACATGCAGCAGGTGTTGCGCCAGAGTCAAGACCAAGATCACATTGGGAGTTCGAGAGTTCAACGGAAGTTCGGACGGTCGTCGGAGGTTCTACGGGAACAAATCCGAGAAGTTCAGGAGCTTGCCTAAGAAGCTCGTTGGAACTCACCAAGTGGATCATTGTAAGTCCAGGAGTTTGCTGGAAGTCCACTAGAGCATCGCCGAGGGTTCGTCGGATGTTCGCCAGAAGTTCGCCGAAAGCTTATCGGAAGAAGCGATTGACGCACCGGAGCAAGATGCAGTATTAATGTCTTAAATATTATAGTTAGCATGTAGATTAAATTAGGAATGTGAGGTGATCTCATTAACTTAATCTAGGGGCAATTAGGCCCTTGATAGACCCAAATTGGGCCAAATAGATCAGCCTATTCGGACCTAGAATTCTTGGCCAACGGTGGCACCGCGTAGGATCTCAATCTCCCAGGAATGCCAGGTGGTGGTACCACCTGAGCTCGGTCTTCGAGCAATGCCAGGCGATAGTACCGCCTAGTTCTAGCGGTGGTACCACCAGGACCCCGGAAATATAGGAGATGATACTTTTGAGCTCCAAATTCAAACCAGTTGGGGCCTATATAAACCCCACCCTTTCCTACATGAAAGGGCACCAAAATCTTGATCTTATTTTGAGAATTTGAGAGCTCAAAAGTGTTGTAAAAGGCCAAAAGTTCTTCTCCCTCTTTTCATCTAAGTTTTGATCATTCAAGAAAGGAGTGAAAATCTATAAGGGTTGTCTCCTAAGCCCGTCAAAAGGAGTAAAACTATAAAAGGGTGGTTGGCCTTCGCGTATTGAAGAAAGGCCTCTAGTGGACGTCGATGACCTCATCGGAGGAGGAAGCCAAAAGTAGATATAGGTCAAGATTGACCGAACCACTCTAAATCTCGGTTTGCATTTACATTCTTCTCTCTATCTTAACTGCAAACTGCCTCCATAGCTTTTCTTCAACTATACTTCGCTTAATCTTGAGTTGAAAAACTTTTTGAGATGATTTTTCATCGAAAGTGTTTTTATTGTACGAACATCATTTTAAATCGTCGAAAGTTATTCGCTGCACTAATTCACCCCCCCCTCTTAGTGCTTTTGATCTCAACAATATTAGTGTACAACAAGAGTGCAAATGACCATATGAATCATCTTAAGGAGATCTTTTTTATTTTGAGATAGTAAAAGCTTTATGCTAATATAAAGAAGTGTGATTTTTTTACTCATAGTGTAGTGTTTTTGGGGTATGTTGTTTCGGAAAAATGAATCATGATAGGTCAAAGCAAGGTAGAAGCTATTCTCAATTGGCCAACACTTGTTTCATTGCATGATATGAGGAGTTTCTATGGCTTAACTTCCTTTTACAGAAGATTCATTAAGGGTTTCAGTTCTATTGTTGCTCCAATAACCGAATGTCTGAAATGTGATAAATTCAAATGGACTAGTGAGGCTAATGATGCTTTTGAGCTTTTAAAAAGAAATGTGACCAAAGCTCCTATCTTAGTACTACCTAATTTTGACAAGGTGTTTGAACTTGAATGTGATGCATATAATATGGGAATTGGTGTTGTTTTGAGTCAAGATAGAAAGCTCATTTCCTTTTTTAGTGAGAAGCTGAATGATATGAGAAGGAAATATCCTACCTATGACAAGGAGTTTTATGTCATTTATCGAGCTTTATCTCATTGGAGCCAGTATCTTCTTGCAAAGCCATTTGTCCAATATTCTGATTATGAGGCTTTAAAGTTCATTAATCACCAACACAAGCTAAATAAGAGGCATACAGCCTAGGTAGATTTCTTACAATCTTATAATTTTATAATTAAGCACAATCTGGTGTTCAAAATGTAGTTGCTGATGCATTGAGTAGAAATCATTCTTTATTATCAGTAATGGAAGTCAAAGTGGTTGGATTTGAGATATTCAAAGATCTATATGAGAATGATGTGGATTTTGGCTCAATATGGTAGAATTACGAATCGGGTTCCTTTCAATAATTTTCTATCTTTGATGGTTTTCTTTTACGAGCTAATGCCTTATGTGTTCCATCTTGTTCTTTGAGACAAGTAATTCTAGCTAAAGCTCATGGTGGTGTGTTTTGGGAAGATATTTCGGTAGGGACAAGACTCTAGCTCTTATTCAATCAAATTTCTATTAGCCTAAGTGTTGAATCTCATATTTTGATGATGAAATCAATTAGAAAATTATTGATCTAATCCATATGTTGAGATAAGTGTTGTAGGATTAACTATGATAGCGATGAAGGCATAAAGCAATATGTTGGGCGGAAGTCAAATATCGTACAATACGTTGAAGATTCGAACTATGTGCCGGTGGTTCGCTGGAAGCTCATCGAGAGTTCGTTAGGAGATTGCCGATAGTTCGTCGAGAGTTTACTAAGAGTTCGTCGGGAGTCTGCTGAGAGTTCGCCGGAAGTTCATCGAGAAGTTCATCGGAAGCTCGCCAAGAAGTTCGTTGGAAGCTCACCGAGAAGTTTGTCGAGAAGTTCGTCGGAAGAACAATTGACATACCAGACCAAGATTGCTTAGTTAAATGTCATAATTATCATAGTTAGACTATAAGTTTAGTTAGGATTGGAAGATAATCCAACTAACTCAGTTAGGGGCCAATTGAGCCCTTAATAGGGCTGAATTGGGTTGGTTGAATAGTCCATTCAACACCTAAAGTCACGGTCGATGGTGGCATTGCTTGGGACTCGATCTCTGAAGTGGTCTAGGCAGTGGTACCGCCGGTAGTTAATGCTGCTAGGCGATGGCACTGTCAGCAGGTAATGCTGCTAGGCGGTGGTACCGCCCTATCAGGCGGTCGTACCGCCTAGATTGAGTGATAGTACCGCCCAATGTCAATCTACAAGGGGTGGTACCGCCCAATAATGGTGGTGGTACCACCCAGCACCCCGAAAATCCAAGATGAAACACTTTTTAGCTATAATATTGAAGCCATTGGGGCCTATAAATATCCCACTCTTTTCTCTATAAAAGGGCACGAAAGTGTGAATAATATCTTGAAGTTTTTCGATATTAAAAGTGTTGTAAAAGTGCTAAGAGTCCTCCTCCTCCCTTTCTATGTCTTGTGATCATTCAAGAGAGGTGTGAGACTTGTAAGGGTTGTCTCCTAAACCCATGAAAAGGAGAAAGTGTTGTAAAGAGGGTGGTTAGTCTTCGCCTATTGAAGGAAGACCATTAGTGGAAGCCAGTGACCTCGACGGAGGAGGAATCAAAAGTGGATGTAGGTCACAATGATTGAACCACTATAAATTCTGGTGTGCTCATTTCCATTTTGCTTTTTATTACTGCTATTACTTTCTAAGTTAATTGCTAGTTCATTTACTCTAAAGTCAAGCACTTTCCGAGATTGGTTTTCAAAATATCATACAAAACTGACAATTTTTCTCTGCACTAATTCATCCCCCCTCTTAGTGTCGCTCTTGATTCTAACAATTGGTATCAGAGCACGGTTACTCTCAATTTGGTTTAAAACCCAAGAGAGATGGCTTTTGCCGGCAATCAAGAGGGTCATTCTATCACACGTCCTCCCATGTTCAATGGGATGGATAACACATATTAGAAAACTAGGATGAAGATCTTCTTAATTTCTATGGATTTTGAGTTATTGAATATAGTTGAAAATAGATTGTAAAAGTTTTCTCTTCCAATGAATGAATGGAATGACTTGGAGAAGAAGACTTTCTCTTTGAACGCCAAAGCTATGAATGCTTTATTTTGTGCTTTGGATAAAAATGAATTCAATCAAGTTTCTATTTGTGAAATAGCTTATAACATTTGACATATACTTGAAATCACACACCAAGGCACAAGTAGGGTTAAGGAGTCAAAAATCAATCTTTTGGTTCATAGTTATGAATTGTTCCATATGAAACCAAGTGAGACCATTGGAGACATGCACACTCGGTTTATGGATGTCATCGATAGTTTAAAAGCCCTTGGTAAAAGTTTTTCTAATGTTGAATTTGTTAACAAGATATTAAGATCCCTTCTAAAAAGTTAGGACCCTAAATTAACTACTATTCAGGAAGTAAAGGATTTGAATAACTTTCCACTCGAAGAACTTATCAAGTCCTTGATGACCTATAAAATGTCGTGCAATGCACATGAAGAACATGAGAACAACCTTCCAAAGAATAGAAAAGATTTGATACTTAGAACTCAAGGAGATCACTTAAAAGAAAACTCAAGTGACGATGATGATGATGATGATGATGATGATGATGACGACTTGGCACTTCTAACAAGAAAATTTAAAAAATTCATAAGAAGAAACAAAACTAAAAACAAAATTGAGCTAAAAAAGGACCAAATCATTTGTTACGAATGCAAGAAGCTAGGGTATTTCAAAAGTGAATGTCCCCAAGTGAAGAGGAAGCAACTAAAGAAAAAGAAAGCGCTTAAAGCAACTTGAGATGATTCAAGTGCATTTGAAGAAGAAGAGACAACCAACAAAGAGCTGTTAGGATCGAGTTGGCACTAAGAGGGGGGGGGGGGGTGTGAACTAGTGCAGCGGATAAAATCACATCGGTTTGAAAAACTTTTTCATTTTGATTAAAACCAATATCGGAAAGATAACTTCAAATCTTGTTCATAAGCATAGTGAAAGCAGTAAGCAGGTAAGGCAGTTTGCCGTAAAGATAAATTGCAAGAATGAAAATGCAAATCGAGTTTTATAGTGGTTCGGTCGTCATGACCTACATCCACTCTACCGATTCCTCTTCCATCGAGGCCACCGACATCCACTAACGATCTTTCTTCAATGGGCAAAGATTAACTACCCTTACAACTCAATTCTCCTTTTGATAGGTTTAGGAGAGAACCTTTACAACCCCTTTTTACAAAGCTTCCCTCACACTCTCCCTTAGAATGGTCTCTAAACTTTAGGAGGAGGGACTCTACACTTTACAAGGGTTTTCAACTTTAAAAACACAGAGTTTTTGTTTACTTTTCTTACTACTCTATATAGGAATAGCTGTGGTATTTATAGACTCTAAATGGCTTCAAAACTTGGAGCCAAAATTTAAATCCTTGAGATTTCGGGGTTTGAGCGGTACCACCGCCTACAACTTGACACTAGGCGGTACCACCGCCAAGTCTAGTGGTACCACTACATAGGAGACTATGTTTGGGTGGTACCACCACCTGACAGTCTCAACGACTGAGTCTAGGCGGTACCACCGCCTGACACAATCTCAAAGACTGTGCCATGACGGTTCCACCTGTTGGGTCACTGTTTGGGCCTTCTACTTAGCCCAACATAGCCTAAACTTGGGCCCAATTGGCCTCTAATTGAGTCAACCCAATTCCAACCTAATTATGTGCTAACTACGAATTTGAAGGCATACACTAAGCTAAGTAAGTCTCGTAAGTCTAGGTTTCTTTTGGCGAGCTTCCGACGATCTTTCTGCAAACTTCCAATGATCTGTCGGCAATGTTCCAGCAAACTCCTAGCAAGTTCTTGGACTTCACGATAATCTTCTTGGCAAGTTCCGATGAGCTTCTTTGGTAAGCTCCTGGACTTCTCAGTCAATTCCGACAGAACTTCCGACGAATATCCGGAATTCCGACGAACTCTCGAACTCCCAACGAAATCTTGTCTTGACTCCAGGACTTCATTTTGCTTTATGCCTTGATCACTATTATAGTTAATCCTACACACATAAAACCTACTTCGATCTAGACAATTATTACAAAGCTTGAATCAAATGTTGTTCGTTATGTCATTGGTTCATTGACGTTTCGTCTGATTCTTCGGCACATCGTCCTCTCTTGCGGCCTATTGCCCAATTGACTAGTTGACCTCCGTAATTCCAATTTTGTTAGCATAATTTCCACACTTCTTGGCCCGATGCTCAACTGGTCCTTTGGCACGACATCCAATCTTCTAATATATTTTTCTCTAGCCTAACATAATTCTTCTTGCTTTAATTGTCTCTCCTTGATTGAAGCTTCCAGTGTCACTCAAAACGTAGATCAAATCATAAACACTATCAACTGGTTTCATTATTAAAATTTGAGATTCAATAATCTCCCACTTTTTGATGATGAAAAATAATTGCTGATGAAAAATAATTGCTGATGGAGTTAACCTTAACTTTCCCTATCAATATGTCATATTGATAGAACCTTAAATTCAAGTCAAAACAAATTTAATCATGAATATTTGTAACACATTATATGCATCATTATCATAAGTTGAAGTATTGCATGCAAAATACCAAATCATCATGTCTTCTCCCCCTTTGTCATCAACGAAAAGGAGAAGTGCGACTATCAAATTTTTGATATATAATTTCAAATCATTGCATTATAAACATAATCTCAAGTTTTATCATCATACAAGCTAGTAATTTTCTTTTTTCTCTTTTGAGAAGTTCAATTTTTTGCTTCCTTTGCAAGTTAGCAAGTTATGCTTCTTGATATAGCACTTTTGCTTCTCTTGAGATTGCAAGCTAGCAATTTTATCTCCCCCTTTATCATTGTCAAATAGAAGGGAAGAATATAATGTTGTAATTTTTTTTCCCTTTACAACAATTTTCAAAGTATAACAAAGATAAATATCAAATTTACATCAATATTACAATCATTTTTTCAATCATAAAAAATGAAATATCAAGTCATGATTTTTGACATATCTCTTCTTTTGTATATGGAAGAATTGATAGGGAAACGATCTTGATTAAAAAAGAAATTTATTTCTAAAAATCGAGAAATCAATATTATAATCAAAAAAATGTATAAGAAGAATTTATGCATTTGGGAGATCTAACATGTCTAAGTTTATCATTCAAGCTAACAAATTTGGTTCTCTTGAGATGCTAGCTATTTTCTTTCCCCCTTTTGTCATTGTAAACAAGAAAGAAGGAAAGAACATAATGGTGTAAATTTTCAAGTCATCACAAAAAAAAAATTAATTTGGTGATGAGGTATACAATTTATTAATACAAAGTGTTAGGATCAAGAGGTCGGCACTAAGAGGGGGAGTGAATTAGTGCAGTGGTAAAACAATGTTGGTTCAAAAACTTTCATACGTTGAAAAATCGTTTCCGACAAAAAACCGATTTCAAAAACTTAACTTGAAAGCATACGTAATGAATTGAAGGTAGTAAGCACTTAAGGAGGTTTACAGTAAGGTAATAGCAAAAATAAAATGCAAACCAGAGAACATGGTAGTTTATAGTGGTTCGATCGTCGTGACCTACATCCACTCCTCCGATTCCTCTTCCGTCGAGGCCATCGGCATCCACTAGCGATCTTCCTTTGATAGGAGAAGATCAAACTCCTTCTTACACCCCTCTTCTCCTTTTACTGGGTTTAGGAGACAACTCTTACAAGCACTCACACTCTTATAGAATTCTAACACTTAGAACTTGAGGAGAATTCTCACAAGAGATTTCTACAGCATTTCTTTACTTTTAAACTCTCTATGCTTGTGTGCTTTAACCAGGGATGAGAGGGGTATTTATAGGCTTCAAGTTGATTCAAACTTGGAGCCTAAAACATTTTCATCTCGAGTTCCATAGGCACGGGTGGTACCACCGCCTAGTGTTAGTAGACACTGACACTGTCTTGGGTGGTACCACTGCCTGGGGGGTAGTGCTGGGCGGTACCACTGCCCAGACTAGTAGTACCACCACCTGGCACCTTGCCAGGGGCGGTACAATCGCCCAGACTAGCGGTACCACCGCCTGACATAGTCTTGAAGACTATGCCACGACGATCAGACTTCTTGGGTCACTGTTTGGGCCTTTTATTGGGCCCAACATAGTTCTTACATGAGCCTAGCTGGCCCCTAATTGGGTTGGCCCAAATCCAAGTCCAATTACATGCTAACTATGAAATCCTAAGACATTTGCTAAGCTAAACAAGTCCCTATGTCTATTCTTCCAGCGATCTCTCGGCAATGTTCCGGTGGATTCCCGACAAGCTCTTGGACTTCACGATGATCTTCTTGGTAAGTTTCGACAAGCTTCTCTAGCAAGCTCTGAGACTTCTCAGCTGGTTCCTCCAAAACTTCCGACAAACGTCCAGACTTCCAACGACTCTCGAACTCCTAACGTAATCATGTCCTTGACTCCGGGACTTCATTTTGCTTCATGCCTTGCTATCGTAGTTAATCTTGCACATGTAAAAACACACTTCGATCTAGACAATTAATACTAAGCATTAATCAAGTTGTTCGACATGTCATTGGTCCCTCGACGCTTCGTCTGATTCTTCGGCGCATCGTTTTCTCTTGCAGCCTATTGCCCAATCGGCTAGTTGACTTCGCAACTCTGATATCCTTAGTGTAATATCCACTCTTCTTGGCCCGATGCCCAAATCTATGGCTCGAAGCCTTCTGTTGATATGTCGACTGATCCACCGGCTCGACGTCCAATCTTCTAACATGTTCCTCCAACACAACATGATTTTTCTTGCTTTAATTATCTCATCCTGATCAAAGTATCCTATGTCACTCAAAACACAGATTAAAACATAAACACATATCAATTGGTTTCATCATCAAAATACGAGATTCAACAATCTCCCACTTTTTTATAATGACAACCAATCGACGACAGAGTGAACCTGAACTCCCGGAGTTTAAACAAACTCCCCCTATCAATGTGTTGTATTGATAGAAACTCTTGAATTCAAAAATCCAAGCAACATGTCATGATCAAATCATGCATGACATCAACGTACTTCTCCCCCTTTATCATTAACAAAAAGGAGAAGTTCCTACTATCATGTGTTTGAGATATAAATTCAAATCATTACATGAAAAATATAATATCAAGTTTTATCATCATGCAAGCTAGCAAAAATTTAGCAAGTGCTATATCCTATTTAGAACATTCAAGCTATGAAGTTGTAGATATGCAAGGTAGTAAGATAGCATGTTCTACATCATACAAGCTAGTGATGTTCAAGATAGCAAGTTGTTTCTTCTCTTTTGAGAAGTGCTATTTTTGCTTCATTTGCAAAGTGCAAGCTAGTAAAATTTTGCTTTATTCTTGAATTGTGGAAGCTAGCATCGTTCTCTTTGAGATGTGCATATTAGCAACTCTTTCTCCCCCTTTGTCATTGTCAAAAAGAAGGGAATAATATAATTTTATATCTCATTTTCCCTTTACAATAATTTTCAAATCATGACAAAGGAAAATAGCATAGATGAAAATTTAAGTCAAGAATGTCAAATCAATTATTTTATCATGAATATTTCATCATTGCATGCATCATTATTTCAATCTACACATCATGAGAACAATAAATTTGCACTATAGACAATCTCATGTTTTATCATTCGAGCTAGCATATATTTTTGTTTTCTTTTGCAATGTGTAAGCTAACAATTTCCTTTTTCTTTTATAATAGTGATTCAATCATATCATGCGATAAACAAATCATAATTACAAAGGAATATTGGATAAAAAAAATCAATTTATGCATAAAATGTTCCAAGCATCAAGGTACATTTTCTCCAATTGTGGGTATCAAAAAATCAAGAGAAAACAACTTACGATTCATTTTTAAAAAATATTCTCTTTGATTAAATGAGAGAATCATGATTAACAATCTTGATTTACATAAAGTTTCAAAAACATAATTATCAAGATCATGAATACTAAAAGACCATGAACCATTCCGACAAATCTCCTTTTAAATAAAATAACAAGAAGAATCATAGGAGAATGATTAATGAAAAATCTTGATTCATAATAAATCTTAATTTGTAAATATCAAGAAATCAAGATCATGATTTGGATAAAAATTTATTCAAATTTAAATAATCAAAATTATTTTTAAAATCATTTTCAAGAGATTCACAAAAGTGATACAAATAAATCAATTAATCTTCTTTTTAGAAAAATTGATAAAGTAGAAAAAATAAATCTTTCAAGGAGAAACCTTTCCACTTTTTAGTTGTTTCAATTCATGTGATTTATTTTATTTATGCCAAATAAATGCGTCAACATTTAAAATCGAAAGTGCAAGATTCATTACATCAAAGATCAATAAGGCATAAATCATAAAAATCATCATGTATAGCTTTAAAATCTCATGCATAAAATCGTGAATCATGGTATCAAAATATTTAATATTTTTATTACATAATTATGCATCATTAAATATACAATCGTCAACACTTACACTATTTCATATAAGCATGTCTTTTTCATTTATGCCAAATCAAAACATGCATCATTTTTAAACCCCAAAAAGCAACTTTCATCATAGCAAAAATTGATAATCTATAAATCGCAAGAATCATCATACATAATTTGGAAATATAAATTTATTAAGCATGATCTCAAATTACATTATCTCATCAAGAATGATTTTATATTTTCAATCAAAATCATTTTATTTATTTATCATAAAATATGTATTTTTCATGATTATTTTTAAAATCATTAGAAAGGTAAGCATGATCCAATTTTATTTTTGCATTTTCATTAAACATGCAATTCAAAAAAAAATAATTTTCTTAAACTAAATCAAACTAAATTAAAAATAAGTCATGAAAAGCATTATGTAATTTCAAAATAAACTAAAGGCGTTTTGATTACCTCAACGTCGAAAGCCGTTAAGGCGTAGTTTGCCACCTCACCTTTATTGATTTTCTCCTCGTCTTCGGAGGAGCTCGATTCTTCTCACTTTGTATTCTTCTTCTTGCGTTCAAAGCAAGTAGTTGCGTTTTTTTTGTTCTTGATCTTTAATTCTTATTTCATGAACTTTTTAAATTTCTTAGTGAGTAGTTTATATTCACCATCACTTGAGCTTATGCTCGAGTGATCTTCAAATGTTCTAAGTTCGAAATCCTTCTTGTTCTTTGGAAGGTGGTTCTCAAGTTCTTTACGTGTATTGCACGTTATTTCATAGGTCATCAAGGACCCTATTAATTCTTCGATTGGAAATTGGTTCAAGTTTTTCGATTCATGAATAGTCATTATTTTTGAATCCCAACTATTATTAAGAGAATGCAAAATCTTGTTTACAAGTTCAAAATCCGAAAAACATTTGCCAAGAGCATTTAAACCATTGATGACATCCGTAAAACGAGTGTACATGTCAACAATTGTTTCGCTCAGCTTCATTCGAAAAAGCTCGAAATCATGTATTAAAAAATTAATTTTTAAATCTTTAACTTTGCTAGTTCCTTTATGTGTGATTTCAAGAGTGCGCCAAATATCGAAAGTTGTTTCGCAACTAGAAACATGATTAAACTCATTTCTATCTAAGGCATAAAACAAGGCATTCATAGCCTTTGCATTTAGAGAAAACATCTTTTTCTCCAAATCATTCCAATGGTTCATTAGAAGAGAAGATATTTGAAAATCAGATTCGACTATATGTCATAAATCGAGATTCAATGAAAGCAAGAAAACTCTCATTTAAGTTTTCCAATAAGTATAGTCCGTCCCATTGAAAAAAGAAGGATTAATGAGAGAGTGACCCTCTTAAAAGCCGAAAAGAGCCATTTTTCTTGGGTGTTAAACCAAATGAGAAATCATGAGGCTCCAATACCAATTGTTAGGATCAAGAGGTTGGCACTAAGAGGGGGGGGTGAATTAGTGCAACAGTAAAATAACATTGGTTCAAAAACTTTTATACATTGAAAAATCGTTTTCAACGAAAAACTGATTTCGGCAACTTAACTTGAAAGCACATGTAATGAATTGAAGGTAGTAAGCACTTAAGGAGGTTTGCAGTGAGGTAATAGTAAGAATAAAATGCAAACCAGAGAACATGACAATTTATAGTGGTTCGGTCATCGTGACCTACATCCACTCCTCCGATTCCACTTCTGTCGAGGCCACCGGCATCCACTAGCAATCTTCCTTTGATAGGCGAAGATCAAACTCCTTCTTATACCCCTCTTCTCCTTTTACCGGGTTTAGAAGACAACCTTTATAAGCACTCACACTCCTCTTACAGAATTCTAACACTTAGAACTTGAGGAGGATTCTCACAAGAGATTTCTACAACGTTTCTTTACTTTTAAACTCTCTACGCTTGTGTGCTTTAACCAGGGATGAGAGGGGTATTTATAGGCTTCAAGTTGATTCAAACTTGGAGTCTAAAACTTTCCCATCTCGAGTTCCCTAGGCATGGGCGGTACCACCGCCTAGTGTCAGTCGACACTAACACTGTCCTGGGCAGTACCATCGCTTGGCACCTTGCCAGGGGTGGTACAACCGCCCAAACTAGCAGTACCACCGCTTGACATAGTCTCGAAGACTGTGCCATGACGGTGAGACTTCTTGGGGCACTGTTTGGGCCTTTTATTGGGCCCAACACAGTTCTTACATGGGCCTAGCTGGCCCCTAATTAGGTTGGCCCAAATCCAAGCCCAATTATGTGCTAACTATGAAATCCTAAGACATTTGCTAAGCTAACAAGTCACTATGTCTATTCTTCCGGCGAGCTTCCGGCGATCTCTCGGCAATGTTCTGGCGGACTCCTAGCAAGTTCCTGGACTTCATGATAATCTTCTTGGTGAATTCCGATGAGCTTCTCTGGCAAGCTTCGAGACTTCTCGGCTGGTTCCTCCAGAACTTCCGACGAGCGTCCGGACTTCCAACGAACTCTCGAACTCCCAACGTAATTGGGTCCTTGACTCCAGGACTTCATTTTGCTTCATGCCTTGCTATCGTAGTTAATCCTGCACATGTAAAAACACACTTCGATCTAGACAATTAATATTATGTATTAATCAAGTTGTTCGGCATGTCATTGGTCTCTCGACGCTTCGTCCGATTCTTCAGCGCATCGTCCTCTCTTGTGGCCTATTACCCAATCGGCCAGTTGACTTTGCAACTCCGATATCCTTGGCACAATATCCGCTCTTCTTGGGCCGATGCCCAAATCCATGGCCCGAAGTCTTCTGTCGATATGTCGACCGATCCACTGGCCCGACGTCCAATCTTCTAACATGTTCCTCTAACACAACATGATTATTTCTGCTTTAATTGTCTCATATTAATCAGAGTATCCTACATCATTCAAAACATAGATTAAAATATAAACACATATCAATTGGTTTCATCACCAAAATATAAGATTCAACACAAAGGAATATCATTAATAAATCATGACATGAAAGATATTAATATCAAATCATGAATGCCACAAGACATGATTTATTTCAACAAATCTCTTTTTTTATAAATAACAAAAAGAAACATAGAAGATCAAATGATATAATATCTTGATTCACACATAAGAAGTCTCAAGTTATAAATCTCAAAAAATCAAGATAAAGCTCATTCAAATTCAAATTGTCAAATCAAAATCAGTTTCAAGAGATTCATAAAAAAGATAGATAGATTCATTAATCTCTTCCTTTTTTTTTTCATCAATGATTCAATTATATTATGAGATATACAAATCATAATCATAAAGGAGTCATATAAAAATCATGACATATTAATATGAAAGATCAATTCGTGAATGATTAATCTTGACAAATCTCCTTTTTATTAAATAACGAATATAATCATAGGAGATCAAATAGTCAATGATCTACAAAGGTAATCTTATGTTATAAATTCTGAGAAATCAAGAGAAAATCCATGATTCATTTAGATAAATCTTAATAAGAAGATACGAGAACACATAATAAGATATCTTAATTCATAAACGATTTCAAGTTATAAATCTCAAGAAATCAATATCATGATTTTGATAAAACTTATTAAATTCAAAACATCAAAATCAATTTCATGGTTCACAAAATTCATAACTTAAATAGATTCATTAATAAGGATCTCTAAGATGAAAACTCGATAAGATAGAAATTCAAGAAATGATTCTTACAAGCATGCCTTTGCTAAATAAAAACATGCATCATCGTTTAAAACCAAAAATGCAAGATTTATAAAAAAAAATCATCAAGATAAAAAAGTGTGACTCATAATTCGAAAACATATGATTTCAAATTATCATTACTTCAAATCCTTATATAAAATCATCAAACATGATAACAAACCTTTTAACATTTTCATTACTTCATTACATCATTACATCATTAAAACATCAAGTATGATTTCATTGAACATAAGGCATTTTTAATCAAAATTATTTTGTTTATTATAGTAATGCATTTTTTTAAAGTGAATCTAACTTTTCATGCTTAGTGCTAGGAGTTAACATGCAATTGTTATGCTCAAAATTTTAATTATTATTATTTCAAAATAACTAGAAAGAGAAATATGATATATTTTTTTTATAATTTTTTTTATTTTTTTACTAACTAATTTAAAAATAACTCATAAAAAAGTATCAAATAATTTCAAAATAAAGTAAAGGAGTTTCGTTTGAGTATAAGGAATTTGTTTGTGTTTATTTGGTTCTTAGATTTGAAGCTACCCTTAATTTGTTTTCCCAATTGATAAGCATCACACACATTATCTTTGGTGAACTCGATATGAGGAATTCCTCTTACAAGCTCTTTAGATGAAATTTGAGAGATTAGTTTCATGCTAGCATGACCTAATCTCCTATGCCAAAGCCAAGCATCGTCATTCAAAACTGAGAAACACAATTCATTACAAAGATCATTGATGTCAATGGTGTATATGTTATTTTGTTTTAATGCAATCATATATGCGTTTTTGTGTGATTTTCTATGATGCAAGCATTAGATTCGAATATGACAATATATCCATCACATAATTGACTAATATTCAAGAGGTTATGTTTTAAACCATCAACTAACAAAATATTTTCAATAAAGAAGTTGGATTTGTTACCTATGATTCCTTTGCCAATGATTTTACCCTTGTTATTGTCTCCAAATGTGACATAGCCTTCGTCTATACTAGTGAGCTTAGAGAATTGAGATGGATCTCTGGTCATATGCCTTGAGCATCCACTATCAAGGTACCATCTCTTGCTCCTAGCTTGTAATAGTATATATTTCTACAAGAAAAGATAATTTTTAGGTACCCATTTAATTTTAAGTGCCTCAAAAATTGATCTAAATTATTTATCATGTTGCATGGAATTTATCATGGTTCCTTTAGGAACCCAAATCAATTTGTTTGGGCTAACTTTCTTGAATGGACAATGATAAGCTCTATATCCATGTTTGCAACAAAAGTTGCATTTGTTTTGGTGCGATACATGCAAGATAGGGTGTTTAATGAAGGTGATTGGATTTTGGTGAGGACTTCTCACAAATCCGATTCAACTTCTTTTAGGAACATGACCCTTATTTGTAAGGATCATATTCAAAGACTTGCTACCAACCTCAAATTTCTTCAAGGTGTCCTTAAGTAGCAAGTTCTCCATTTGGAGAGTTTCTAGATCATGGCATTTCATATATGAAGCTAAACTATCATTATGTTCAGTTTTTAATTTATCAAAATTATTAATAAGAATATCATGCTCCTTTTTTAATAATTTATATTTTCTACTAATTGTTTTGTATTCATCAAACAAGTCATGGAAAGCATTTACCAATTCATCAAATGATAAATCTACATCAATTAAATTTGTTACCTCCTCTTCAATGGCCATTAGGGCGTAATGAGCAACTTGCTCAGTGTTGGACTTCTCTTCTTCGGAAGCGCTTGAGTCATCCCACGTTGCTTTAAGCACCTTCTTCTTTGGTGTTCTCTTCTTGGCTTGTGGACAATCACTTTTGTAGTGTCCTAGCTTCTTGCATTCGTAGCAAACAACTTGGTCCTTTTTGGGTTCAAGTTTATTTTTAGTGTCATTTTTTTTAATAAACTTTTTAAATTTCCTTGTTAGAAGTGTCAAGTCATCGTCAAAGTCCTCATCACTTGAGTTTTCTCTCAAGTAGTCTTCTAGAGTTCTAAGTGTCATATCCTTCTTATTTTTTGGAAGGATGTTTTCTTGCTCTTCATGAGCTTTGCAAGTCATTTTGTAGGTCATTAATGACCCGATTAATTCTTTAAGAGGGAAGTTGTTTAAATCTTTAGCCTCTTGAATAGTAGTGACTTTAGAGTCCCAACTCTGTAGAAGGGATCTTAGAATTTTATTGACGAGCTCAAAATCCGAAAACTTTTACCGAGTCCTTTTAGACCATTGACAACATCCGTGAAATGGGTGTACATGTCATCTATGGTCTCGCTCGGTTTCATTCGAAAAAGTTTATAAGAATGTACTAAAAGATTGATTTTTTACTCTTTCACTCTACTTGTGCCTTCGTGAGTTACTTCGAGTGTATGCCAAATATCAAATACAGTTTCACAAATTGAAACATGATTGAACTTGTTTTTAGCAAGCGCACAAAATAAGGCATTCATAGCCTTTGCATTAAGAGCGAAAGTCTTCTTCTCCAATTCATTCCAATCGATTATTGGAAGAGAAGACTTTAAAAATCCATTTTCAATAATATTCCAAAGTTCAAAATCTATGGAAATAAGGAAGATCCTCATTTGGGTCTTCTAATAGATATAGTCCATCTCGTTGAACATGGGCGGACGTGTAATAAAGTGACCCTCTTGGTTTCCAGCATATGCCATCTCTCTTGGGTTTTAATCTGATTGAGAGTGAACCCTGCTCTGATATCAATTGTTAGGATCAAGAGCACTAAGAGGGGGGGGGGGGGGGGGGAGGGGGTGAATTAGTGCAGCGGAAAACTTTCGTTGGTTTAAAACGACATTTGTACGATGAAAGCGTTTTCGATGAAAATCATTTCAGAAAGTTCTTCAACTTAAGATCAAACAAAAGTATAGTTGAAGTAAAGCAATAGAGGTAGTTTGCAGTTAAAATAGAGAGCAGAATGTAAATACAAATCGAGATTTAGAGTGGTTCGGTCAATCTTGACCTACATCCACTTTTGGCTTCCTCCTCTGATGAGGTCACCGACATCCACTAGAGGCCTTCCTTCAATAGGCAAAGGCCAACCACCCTTTTACAGCTTTACTCCTTTTGACAGGCTTAGGAAACAACCCTTACAGATTTCCACTCCTCTTTTGAATGATCAAAACTTAAAAGAAAAGAGGGAGAAGAACTTTTAGCTTTTTACAATACTTTTAAGCTCTCAAATTCTAAGAATAAATGCAAGCTTTTGGTTCCCTTTCATGCAGGAAACGGTGGGGTTTATATAGGCCCCCAACTGGTTTAAATTTGGAGCTCAAAAGTATAATCTCCCGGATTTCTAGGGTCTTGGCGATACCACCGCCGGAATTGGATGGTACTACCGCCTGACACTACTCGGAGACCGAGCTCAAGCAATACCACTGTCTGACTTCGCTCGGAGACCAAGCTTCTGGGTGATGCCACCGCCGGCTATGAAATCTAGGTCCAAATGGGCTGATCCATTCGGCCCAATTTGGGTCTATCAAAGGCCCAATTGGCCCTAGATTAAGTTAATGGGATCACCTCCTATTCCTAGCTTAATCTTTATGCTAACTATAATATTTAAGACATTAATACTGCAACTCATGTTTCGGTGCGTCA
Source organism: Musa acuminata AAA Group (assembly GCF_036884655.1). Taxonomy (NCBI): domain Eukaryota; kingdom Viridiplantae; phylum Streptophyta; class Magnoliopsida; order Zingiberales; family Musaceae; genus Musa; species Musa acuminata. The sequence continues at coordinate 20,759,906 of NC_088357.1, read as the reverse complement.
ATCGCTTCTTCTAGCGAGCTTCCGGTGAACTTCCGGCAAACATCCAACGAACCCTCGGCGATGCTCCGGTAGACTTCTGGCAAACTCTTGGATTTGCGACAATCCTCTTGGCGAGTTTCGACGAGCTTCTTTGGCAAGCTCCTGGACTTCTCGGATTTGTTCTCGTAGAACCTCCAACAACCAGCCAGACTTTCGTCAAACTCTCGAACCCCCAACGTGATCTTGGTCTTGACTCCGACGCAACACCTGTTGCATGTCTTACTGCCATCGTAGTTAATCATGCACACTTATCTCAACATATAAATTAGATAACCAAATGATAATTGACTTCATCATCAAAATCCGAGATTCAATATAGAGGGACTTAGATACCTAAAACCAAGCATAAGTTAAAATGGAGGTGGACTCAGAGGAGTGCCATAGAGACATATCTATTGATCATGAAGAAAAGGGATGCAGATACGAGGCGATGGATAGTAGGGCCATGGGCATGGTAGCACTATGGTACCGCAAAGGCAAGACTTCCGTGAAGTCATCAATCCCTTGCTCTCATGGAGGCATAGCGCTTGGTCATGAAAGGGGCCAAGGAGGTAGAGCATGCAAAGGCAAACTCCAAGTATTGAGACAAGGTTAAAGGGCAGAGGCCAAGGAAATTCGTAAGACCGGTGTCAACGAGCTTCTCATCAAGATAGCCGAAAGTGAAGGACTTCGGGTATTGCAAGAGTGCATGACTAAGAAATGAAGCAGGCGGTATGCAATGTTATACCTTTGCTACTCAGTGGAGTAAGCAGTAGGGTTGATGGAGAAGATGGTATAATCCCAGAGGCGACCAAAACTATTAGAGACTTACTCCAAGTTGGGATGAAAACTTCATGTATTCTAGAAGTTCGATGGCATTGAGAAGGTGAATCACATTAGCTAACTTAACAAAAGGAGTGTAAACACTTCAAGTGCTTTAGAAGTGTGAACAAAGAGCAGGTGAAGGCCAGTAACTAGTTTGATGCATGGAGTACAACCCTCCAGGGGGTGAGCGAAGTCAAGTAATCTTTGCCTTCTCAACTCTTAAGAGAATGGATGAAACCGAGTAACCCAATTCTCTTATCTATCCAATAGAGAAGCTCTGCACTAGTTCAAAGACCCTTCAAAGATAATGGAATACAATAGTTGTCAAATCCTTACCAATCATGATCAGTGCTACTAAGAGTAGATTATCTATTTTATTTCCTAATAGAATGCCAATCGAAAGTAGAAGTGATATGAATCTACTTGGAAGTGATAACTAAGTGAAAGAAGAGTTGATGGATAAATTTTATAGAGGAAGAACCTGAAACTTCAAAAATTTACGAGGCGATGCTCGTTAAAGCTCCAACAAGCATCCACCCAATTCAAGTAGCATGAGGCATTTAAGAGACTAGCATATAGTAAGGATGATCTTTTCCTTCATCTAAAGGATTCGTAGGAACCAATAGGGATCAACACAACTCAACTAACCCCACACTAGAGTCAGAGTCATTGGTGACTTGAAGTAGCATGACAGATCAAAAGTTTGACTATTCAATAATAGTAGTAGAGAGTAGCTAGGAGCCAAGAGGCACATTGTAGCTGGAGCAAAAGATTCAAGACTCAGTAAAGGTGAGGAGTTGCAATGTCAGCAAAAGCTTCGACGACGACGTCGAAGGAATAAGTGGGGGAGAATGTCACAGACAAAATTCTAAATAGGATGTTTGATGTAATGCTTATGTACGTCCATATCTTTTGGTTTGTTCATACTTTGCACAATATGTAGAGAGACGGTCGAAGGCTTAACAACCCTATTTTAGTTGGGTTTGATGGCCATTTTAGGCTTGTAAATAAAGGTTATGTCATATGGACACTTATGAGAGATATTTGATCTGTAGTGGACCATTTTGACCCTTTGTTGTGCAACCGTTCAGAGCTTGTAAAGTCTGTTTGTAATTTGCATTAGCTATGAAGTGTTTTCTAAAATGTTTGCTTATGGATCCCAAGTAAGATGCTTTCTATAACCTGTTTTATCTTTTGTAGATCCTAAGAGACCATGAGAGGTTTCGGGGAGATTGACCTTTGCAAACGGACACGCAAGGGTGTCACATGACTTAGGCAAAGCCTGCTAAGTCCATGATAGAATGTTCAAACTTCCGATAAACTTTCGAACACCCAACGAAATCTCATTCTTGACTCCGGGACTTCATTTTGCTTTATGCCTTGATCACTATCATAATTAATCCTATAACTTAAAACCTACTTTGATTTAGATAATTATTACAAAGCTTGAATCAAATGTTGTCCGGCATGTCATTAGTTTATCGATGCTTCATCCGAATCTTCAGCGCATCGTCCTCTCTTACGGCCTATTGCCCAATCGGCCAATTGACCTCCGCAACTTCAATTTCCTTAGCATAATTTTCGCTCTTCTTAGCCCGATGCCAAAACTCATGGCCCGAAGCCTTCTACCAATACATCGACTGATCCTTCGGCGCGACGTCTAATCTTCTAACATGTTTTTCTCTAGCCCAATATGATTCTTCCTGCTTTAATTGTCTCTCCTCGACCGAAGCTTCCTACATCACTCAAAATGTAGATCAAATCATAAACACTATTAATTGATTTCATCATCAAAATTCGAGATTCAACAAGAGCAAGTTGCTAACTACGCATTGATGGCATATGGCGATGAGGTAAGTAACTCGATCGAAGCTTATTTATCTTTTGATGAATTATTAAGTGCTTCTTATGATTTATTTGATGAATGTAGATTAGTTAGTAAAAAGTATAAACTATTGAAAAAAGAGCATTCTTCTCTTGTTAGTGATTTTGATATATTAAAAATTGAGCGTGATGATAGTTTAGCTCCTTGCATAAAATGTGATGAAATAGAAACACTTATAAAGGAGAATTTACAACTACATGAAACCTTAGAAAATTTTGAAATAGATAGAAAATTCTTAAATATGATCATTGCAAGTAAGAATCATGTTCATAGAAGAGATAGAATCGGCTTTCTGAGTAATACTCATAAAAATCCAACTATCTTTGTTAAATGCCCAACTTTGCATGTTTCACCTCGAAACAAATACAACTTTTGTTTCAAATTTGGACATGTTGCTTATAAATGTCTTTTTAAGAGATATAGTCTACACAAATTGATTTAGGTTCCTAAAAGAATCGTAAAAGACTCCATACAAAATGATAAGTTGAGTCAATCGATTTTTGAGGCACCCAAGGTCAAATTGGAACCTAAAAACCACCCTTTTTTGTAGAAATGTCTATCATCACAAGCTAGAAGCAAGAGATGATACCTTGATAGTGGATGTTAAAGACACATGACTGGAGATCCATCTCAATTCTCTAAGCTCACTAGCCTAGACGAAGGGTATGTCACCTTCGGAGACAACAACAAGGGTAAAATCATTGGCAAATGAACCATATATAAAAAATATAACTTTTTGATTAAAGATATATTATTGGTTGATGGCTTAAAGCATAATCTTTTGAGCATTGCTCAATTATATGATAAAGGATATGTGATTATATTTGAATCCAATACTTACATTATTGAACAACCACACAAACACCTCTATGATTGTCCTAAAACAAAATAATATATACACTATTGACATTGATGATCTTTATAATAAAATATATTTTCGATTTTGAATGATGATGCTTGGCTTTGGCATAGGAGATTAGGTCATGATAGTATGAAACTAATCTATCAAATCTCATCCAAAGGACTTGTAAGAGGTATTCCTAACATTACGTTTGTTAAAGATAATATGTGTGATGCATGTCAACTAGAAAAACAAATAAAATGTAGTTTCAAACCAAAGAATCAAATAAGCACCTCTAGACCATTGTAATTGATCTATATGGATTTGTTTATATTAATTGATACATCAAGCCTAGGAGGTAGCAAATACGCCTTTGTAATTGTGGACAATTATAGTAGATATACTTGAATATACTTCTTGGTACACAAAAGCGATTACTTTAGGTATTTTTCTAAGTTTTATAAACTTGTTTAAAATGAAAAAGGTGTTATGATTTCATCAATTCGGAGTGATCATGATAGCGAGTTTCGAAATTGTGATTTCTAAAATTTTTGTGAAACTAATGGATACAACCATAATTTCTCTACTCCGAGAAATCCTCAACAAAATAGAATAGTAGAAAGAAAAAATAAAAATTTATAAGAAATGACAAGAACCATGTTGAATGAACATAGCCTATCCAAATATTTTTGGGCCAAAGCTATTAATATGATATGCTATGTCATGAATAGGATTCTAGTAAGACCATTACTTTCTAAAACTCCTTATGAATTGCAGAATGACAAAAAACCCAATGTTTCGTACTTTAAAGTTTTTAGTTGTAAATGTTTTATCTTGAATGAAAAAGATGTCTTAGGAAAGTTTGATGCAAAATCCAATGAAGATATTTTTCTTGGTTATTCTTCTATTTCAAAAGTCTTTTATGTCTTTAATAAAAGAAGCTTGGTCATAGAAGAGTCTATTTATGTTGTCTTTAATAAAGTCTTTAAATTTAAGAAAAATGAGTTTGATGATGATCTTAATTTTGATACTTTAAATTTAAATGAACCCCCTCCTCCAATTAGCAACTTGGATACATATTCTTCTGAAACATCCTTACCTAAGGAATGGAAGTATATAGATGCTCATCCTAAGGAGCTAATCATAGGAGACACATCAAAAGGGGTTCAAACTCATTATTCTCTTAAAAAATTTTGTGCCAATATTGCTTTTCTTTCTCAAATTGAACCTAAATGGATTGACGAGGCCTTGAAAAATGATTTATAGGTTATCGCAAGGCAAGAAGAGTTGAAACAATTTGAGAGAAATGAGGTATGGGAGCTTGTTCCGAGACCTAGTTACCATTTAGTTATTAGTATTAAATGGGTCTTTAGAAACAAGAAAGATAAATTTGGTAGCATGGTTAAAAATAAGGCTAGACTAGTGGCCAAGGGTTTTAACCAAGAAAAAGGTATCGGTTATGAAGAAACCTTCGCTCCTATGGTAAGATTAGAAGCTATAAGGATGCTCGCTCCTTGCCTATGCTAGTAGTAATAATTTTAAGTTATTTCAAATGGATGTCAAAATTGTTTTTCTTAATAGTTTTATTTCCGAAGAAGTTTATATTGAACAACCTCCCAAATTTGAGAATGATGATTTTTCAAATCATGTGTTTAAGTTGACTAAAGCTCTCTATAGATTAAAACAAGCCCTAAGGCTTAGTATGATAGGCTCAGTTCTTTCTTTATTCAAAATAATTTTATGAAAGGCAAGGTCGATACTATATTGTTTATTAAATATTTTAAAAATAATTTTTTTATTATCCAAATTTATGTTGATGATATTATTTTTGGTTCTTCATGTGAATCGTTTGCAAAAAGTATGAGTCAAAAGTTTAAAATGAGCTTAATGGGCGAATTAACCTTTTTTTTAGGATTATAAATCAAGAAATTAAGTAATAAATTTTTTCTTAGTCAAACCAAATATACATTAGATTTGCTCAAATGATTCAAGATGGATAGTACTAAAGTTATTAATGCACTAATGAACACTTCCACAAAATTAGATATGGACACTAATGAAGAATGTTTTAATTAGAAAACCTATAGGGCTATGTTAGGTAGTTTACTGTACCTTACGACAACAAGATCGGATATCATGTTTAGTATTGGATTATGTGCTAGGTTTCAATCTAACCCGATGCAATCTCACTTAAAAGCTATTAAAAGAATTTTTAGATACCTAAAATGAACTCCTAAACTAAGATTATGATATCCAAAATCTAAAAACTTTGAATTACTTAATTATGTCGATGCCGATTTTGCTAGCTGCCAAATAAATAGAAAAAACATATCCGAAACATGTCAACTTTTAGGACATACACTTGTCTCTTGGTCTTCCAAGAAACAAAACTCGGTTGCATTATCTACAACCGAAGCTGAGTATATAGCAGTAAGTGCATGCTGTGCTCAAGTTATATAGATGAAAAATACTTTAGAGGATTATGAAATTCACCTGAAAAACATACCTATAAAATGTGATAACACTAGTGCAATATGCTTAACAAAAAATCATATTCAACACTCTAGAACTAAACATATTGATATTATGCATCATTTTATAAGAGAGCATGTTAATAACCATGACATATCTCTAGAATTTATTAATATAAAACATCAATTAGCTGATATTTTTATAAAACCTTAGAATAATTTGATTTTATAAGAAGAGAATTAGATATGTTAAATCTTTTTGATACATGAGTTCTTCTTTAAATTGTTCTCTTTGGATTTTCTAAATTAAGTCCTCTTTTTCGAGATCATTTACTATTATTTCTTCACTTGAGAAAAGATTTGATTCATGGATATATGGTATGTTTGATAAGTCATATGAATTTTTTCTTATGAATTTTCTCCTCTTACGAAAGTAGAACTTCAATAACTTGTTATAATGTTTGCACCACATAATGATAAAGATCTTGCTTAATGTTTGCACCGCATCTCAAAAATAAACTGCTAGAAAACTAAAAGCAAGACAGAGCATCGACGGTGGCATCATTGGATTAGCGATAGCACTATCAATGCTCACTGCTTGTACATGATAGCACCGCCCAACTAGCGGTACCACCACCTGCAACTTGCCCTATATAAACACAAGTTAGGGCTGGTTGTAGAACCAACCCCAACTCACTCTATACCTCTCTAAACAGCCCCATAGCCATACTTTATTTTACTCTCCCTCTAAGTAACTCAAGAGAACCCTCATCCTTTACAAAATCGAGGATCAATCTCAAACCAAATTATTTCTCTCATTGCATTACTTGTTCTTGCATCTTATTTGTTCTTGATAAATGAGTCTCCATGACTTCTAGAAGATCCTCAAGAGACAAAGGGAAGAGGAGATTAGATGAAACCTATGATTCCCTACTCTTTGATTCTCCTCAACATGCCCTTAAATTCCTAACCATTGAGTCTAGAAATATTCATAAGGGTAAATATATAGATCTAGAGGAATTGAGTAATTTGGAACCAATTCAATGATGTAAGGCTATGCCCAAAGCATTTTATCATGCATGAAGTGATAAAATTATGCATTTAATACCTTGATGACTTGAAACTATGATGATGCAAAATGCATGAAAATTTGAATTAAAATCGATTAAAGCTTGAATCCAGGGTTGTGAATTAGTTTGTATTTTCTCAAGTATAGCATATAGATAGGGGGAGTTAAGGTTAACTCTGTCATCAATTGGTTATCATCATAAAAAAGGGGGAGATTATTGAATCTCAAATTTTGATGATGAAATCAATTAGTAAATTCTAAGTATTATAGGATTAACTATGATAGCAATGAAGGTATAAAGTAAGATGTTGGGCTAAAGTCAAATATCATACTATACATCGAAGATTCGGACTATGTGCTAGTGGTTCATCGAAAGCTTGCTGAGAGTTCGTTAGGAGCTCATCGAGAGTTCATTGGGAGTTCACTGAGAGTTCATCAAGAGTCCGCTGAGAGTTCACCAGAAGTTCGCCAAGAAGTTCATCGGAAGGTCGCTGAGAAGTTTGCTGGAAGCTCACAAAGAAGTTTGCTAGAAGTTCACCAAGAAGTTCGCTGGAAGAACAATTGACATACCGAACCAAGATTACTTAGTTATATGTCTTAATTATCATAGTTAGACTATAAGTTGAGTTAGGATTATGAGGTAATCCCACTAACTCAGTTAGGAGCCAATTGGGCCCTTAACAAGACTGAATTGGGCCGATTGAATAGCTCATTCAACACCTGAAGTCACGGCCGATAGTGGCACTACTTAAGACTCGGTCTCTCAAGTGGTCTGAGTGATGGTACCATCGGTAGTTAATGCTGCCAGGCGGTGGTACCGCTAAAGCTCAGTCTTCGAGCTCTATCAAGCGGTGGTACCACCTAGACTGAGTGGTGGTACCGCCTAGACTGAGCGGTGGTACCGCCCAATGTCAGTCTATAGACAGTGGTACCGCCAGTACCCTAGAAATCTAGGATGAGACATTTTTTAGCTCTGATTTTGAAACCATTATGGCATATAAATACCCCACCCTTTTTTGCATGAAAGGGCACAAAAGTGTGAATAATATCTTGAAGTCTTGGGGTGTTAAAAGTGTTATAAAATTGCTAAGAGTCCTCCTCCTTTTCTAAGTCTTGTGATCATTTAAGAGAGGTGTGAGGTTTGTAAGGGTTGTCTCCTCATAAAAAGGAGAAAGTTATATAAAGAGAGTGGTTAGTCTTCGCCCATTGAAGGAAGACCATTAGTGGATGCTAGTGACCTCGACGGAGGAGAAATCAGAAGTAGATGTAGGTCACAACGACCGAACTACTATAAATTCTGGTGTGCTCATTTCCATTTTACTTTTTATTACTATTATTTTTTTCTAAGTTAATTGCTAGTTCATTTACTCTAAAGTCAAATACTTTCTGAGATTGATTTTCAATGAATGAATATCTTACAAAACCGATGATTTTTTTGCGACACTAATTTACACCCAACCCGCCCCCCCACCCACTGCCCCCCGCCCCCCTTAGTGTCGCTCTTGATCCTAATACTAAGATGTTCAGAGATGTGGAGAGACATGTAAAGCAATGTCAAGTGTGTCGTTTGGCAAAATCAAGAAGTCCAAATTTTGGTTTGTACACTCTATTACTAGTGCCAAATGTGCGATGAGAGTCTTGATTTCGTTTTGGGGCTATCAAGAACTCAAAGGAACAAGGATTCTATCATGGTTGGTTGTTATTGATAGATTTTAAAAAATATCTCACTTTGTTCCCTGCAATAAATCGAATGATGTATCTCATATTGCTGATTTATATTTTATAGAGATTATTAAATTATATGGTATTCCAAGAAGTATGGTGTTTGATTGAGATTCAAAATTTATTAGTCATTTTTGGAGAACTCTTTGGAGGAAGTTGGGTGTTTCTTTGAATTTCAGCAGCTCGCATCATCCATAAATCGATGGGCAAACTGAAGTAATGAATAGAAGCTTAGGATTGAGTTTGCCTACAATCGTTCCATACATCATAGCATTGGTAAGAGTTCTTTTGAGGTTGTTTATGATGTTAATCCTACTAGCCCTTTAGACTTGGTCTCTCATTCGATAACTAAGTAATTTAGTGGAGATGTTGATGAGAGAGTTAAACAAATAAAGAAGTTATATGAGGGTGTTAAAGCGACTATCGAAAAGTAAAATAAGAGATACATGCAAGCTGCTAATAAACATAGAAAATATGTAGAGTTTAATGTAGGTGATTTAGTTTGGATTTATATGAGGAATGAGAGGTTTCCACCGGGCATATTTGAAAAATTGAAACCAAAGGTTGATGGTCCATTCAATGTACTTAAAAGAATTGATAAAAATACTTATAAGATCAAGCTACTTGAAGATTATGAAGTGTCCCCAACATTTAATTTGGCTGATTTAAGTCTTTTTCATAATCATGTTGATAAAACAAATAAGGATTTGGGACAAGTCTTTTACAACAAGGGGAGATTGACACGGGAGTACCTAATTTGCTACAACCTACTCAGATGGACCTTGTTGATACTATGGTATTTTTTTCAGCCCACAATGTTGCCTCATAGTTTTCAACTCAACCCACTCAAATATGATAGCTCATTAGCATATTCCTTAGATAAAATTATAATTGTTTCAATGTACTTTTCTTCATGACTAAGGAATGCATTAAAGAAGTTGGTTATTAGTTGTAAAACACTTAATTTCGAAATTTCCTATGCATTAAGAGTTGTTTCATGTACTAATACTTATTTTGGTGTTTAGGAGTTAGAAGAGGTTTTTAAAAATTAATAATATTAACAGAAGCTCTCTTGGAGTGCTCTCTTACTCTTGGATGCATCCTTGGGTGGTGAATCTTTTATTTTTAGTTCTGTATCCTTATTTATTATTCTTGGGTGGTGATCTTTTTGTATCTTTTGTGATTTTAAACTTACTGGTGAGCTATTTTTCGATCTTATTGAAGTATTATTATGAGTTCATTCATTTTTTATCTGAAAAATTTATTCTAATAAATGCAATTGTACTATTGATTTTTCTGTCAAAATCTATTACGCTTTACCCACCTCTTTCAAAGTTTCACCAACCAACCTCCAAAGTCTAAAGCCAAATTCAATCCTTGAATCCAAATTCATCTCTAGTGATAGACAAAGATCAGCAGGATAATTGGAAGGACCCTTATTGAGAATGACAACCACATCACCCAGTTCCTATACCAAAACTAAAAAACCTTCCTTTTAAACACGTATGTATATGGACTTTTTTTCCTAGGAAAAGCTCGCATTTGATTTTTTTATTGAAATCACTTTTACTTTTTCCCGTTGGTGCTCTCATTTTTTTTTTTTATATTTCAAAAAATACTCCTAAGAAGACCCGATATGTAACAACAGACCGATGCATAAGATGAATCGATATATTGCTACACTAGTTATAGTTGCGGTATATTTTAATAGGATTATGATATTTTTGATACCTTTATAAAAACACTATAAGGGGATCAAATACAAACCAACTTACCAACCTTGATTGTGCTTGAGACATGAATGTATAAGAAAATTATTTATCATATTCTTGAATAACATTAAATATTTTTTGTACATACTAAAAATATTATATCTCTATTAAAAAAAATATTATTAGCTTAGCTACGGACCAAAATAATGCAAAGACAAGAGTCATCTTATGCACGAATCGAATGCAAAGGCGAAAGTTTTTTAAGTTGTCCAGTTAGAAACATTTGAGGGACACCAGAAAGATGGGGCACCAATGACCAATCAGAAATACTGCTTTTTTATTTCAAAATCTCTCTCTCTCTCTCTCATATATATATATATATATATATATATATATATATATATATATATATATATATATATATATATATATATATATATATATATATATATATATATATAGAGAGAGAGAGAGAGAGAGAGAGAGAGAGAACAAAAGCAAACAAGCACTTGATTCGAGGACTATATTCTTGTGCAATAAAATACTGTTACACAGGCAACGCATGCTTATATTGAATGACAATTTACAGTAACTAGTAGCGTGTTGTGTTGCACCATCAATGTGATGGTGCGAGGAACTTAAAAGAGTACACACAAACTGATGGCTTTAGCTTGTGACATTCAAGTAATCCGACAAAGATCTGAAGAAAGAAAAATCAAAATTTTAATGAACTAGTAGTACAACACTTAATGCAGTTTTATATCTGGATGTCGATCCTGGAACGCCAATGCTACATCTAGTTCTGCTATGTCCTGTCTCCGTTTGAATCCTCTAGTGTAGAATTGTGACAGGTGCAGGTTGCCGATCTAGAAATCAATGGCAAATAGGCAAGTAATTTTTAACAGAATCATGATAACTTGAAACAAGGATCTGAGCAATTATTTCGGAATTGAGCTCCTCCAAATTAAGTACCTTCTGAGTGGATTAAGACCCGACAAGACCTTTGTGACGAGCATAAGCAATAATGAAAATGAACAGGAAGCCACTAACTAGTCCAGAGATACCGACCACCTGTGGAGCAAACAGATACAGATTACACCATGTATCAGCAATGATGTACATTGCTCATAGAAGCCTTTGGTTCACTAGTCAACTTACCCATTTGAATACATATCCATGGTTGTCATTCCACGAATATGGTATGTTCATCCCAAATATCCCAGCAACTAGTGCATAAAGTGAAAGGCAAACTGTGCCAGAACTCAAGAAAAGCTCTAGCTACAACAGCACATAGGAAAAGATAATCAGCAAATAACAAAGAAATCAAATATGAGGAATCAGAGGAAAATCAGGAGTTCCTGCCCCAGACAACAAACAAACATATTTGAACTTTTCTTAGTTTCAAAAAAGGAAACGTAGTTGAAGAAATCTTGAGAGCAGTGTTACCTGAATAAGTTGGTTTCTGTGGTTGTCAAGCTGCCAGGACAAAATTCTGGTTTAAGACATTACACTCATAATCCCTCTACACCAATTTCTTTATGTCAATTGATCTAATAAAGTGAAGAGGGAATACCTGGATATTGATATAGTCTTCTGTATCATCAATATATTCACGTAGCTGAAAGAAAGTTTAAGTTGTCTCAATAACTGGGCAAAGTGATATGATCTCTGTTACTACCTAATTTACAATTATAAACATAATATACACAGTCTGATACAACACAGAAAAGATAGTGACATCTGCAAACGTACACACCCAAAAAGGTCACATTTTCAACTAGATGACACCCAAGAAAGCTACAACTTTGTCCTCTTTTTGCATTTACATTGGAAACATGGAGAGGGCATTTAGATAAGCATTAGAGATGGAAGTCAATGCACTAGAAATACTTTCCCTAATTCCTGGTTTACTAATTTAAAAGAGAAATTGCAGCACATGGAAAACTGCCTGTTAGCTTCATCATAAAGAATCATTCATTCACCAACACAAGAAATGGCAGATTATAGAAAAAAAAGCATAGAAATGCTGACCAAAATGAAAATTAAAAATTGAAAAGTATCAGAGGAATCATTAAAAAATATCCACTATAGTTGCCTTAAGTATCTGTTTGAGTTTCTCTTTTGACATAGTAAAAAAATCAATTGCAATGTCAAAACTAGTTTATGTCATTCTTGATCTCAAACACATATTTGCTCCTGTGAAAGGACACTCTAATTCAATTCTTCTAGATATAATGATTCAAATAGAATACAGGTTTCCATGGTCTTCCACTTCTTTCACCAAAACAGGTTAGATTAAACTTAACTAAGTGCCACTGGATTATCACAGTACATGATCAGACAGTTCCAAATTCTCCCTCTATCCTATGCAACTCCTGCAAGTCCACCAGCATATAAACTTTTTCTATCATAATTTCCATCTCAATATCCCAAATTCTTTTCCACTTGGATCTTGCTTCAGCAGTTTCCCTTATTAAAAGATTTAGCATTCTATCATCAACTTTCGGAAAAAAAAAATAATTTACGTAACATAAACTTAAACAACATAATCAAATTTTAACATATAACACAAAGCATTTGAGAAAATAGGGAGGAGTTAAAGCAAGAAACCATTGTATAGTTTTGTGGTTGAAATAATCATTGGCATTTATGTTTGCTACTGATTTTCTTTTGGAACTATAGCTTAATGAGTTATTGATACAATAGCTCATAATGTGTGAATACTTTTGTTTTTTCTTTTGTGGATTTATGGTTATATGATTCACCATACTAGCATTTTGCATCCCAGTACTATTAGTTACTTAATTTGCACATTATTTACAATAATAAGATAAATGCTGAAAGAAAATTACACGGGAATGACATGTCCTGACCATTTCTTTTTATTTTGAAGGAATCCAAATAAGTTGAAATAATCAGACACTGACTCTATTCATAGAATTATAAAGACTTACAGTAGCCAACTTGTTCAAAGTGCCATCAATTTGCATGAAGTATGCCTGTGTAGTTTAAGAAAGTCCTTAAAATTAGAAATTGATATGCAGGTAAATATTTATCTATCTTCTTTTTTCCTCTTAGAAGATTAAGAATCATGAATAAAGAGAAAAGTTGTTCTATGACCTCGAGTAACATTTCTAGCTCCTCAACGTCATTCTCATTTCCATGTATAGTTGCTGCACTTGCCCTGCTTGCTCTGGATATCTTAGAACCGATTGTTGGAGAACCAGGGAGCCAGTTAGGCACACCAGAACCACTGACAGGAGAGGATGATCCAGCCAGTTTTCTTGTCAAATAAAGATCTGCCATGTCATCGTCATCATCCAGTAATTGTTCAAGCTCATCCCTTACCTGGTGAACACACTGAATTTTGTGATTGCTGAAATAGGCAAGAAAGTTTACCAATTGCAATTTAGGTCCTTACATAGAAAGCATGAGCCACCACAAGTTTACATTCTAACCACGTTGTATGCCTGAATTATGTTAGATAGCAAAAATAAAGAAAGATTAATGTTCAGACCAACTTTTAGATTTTTCAAATCAATTTCATGGTATTCTCACCATTTCATTCACAGACAATGATGCTATATACAAAATTTGAAAAGCTATGTAGTTTGAGCTAAAAGAAAAGAAACAGGACATTAGCTCAACAAAAATAGATAACCCATTCATGGACCAAATTGATAGTACATTTTGGCTTCAATGTCAAAACAGAAGGATAATGCAGGATTCTGTAGATGACAAATAAATATTCAGGATAGATAATCGCCACTGAATCATGAACTAATTAATTAATTGTCATCTGTACATACAATTTCCCAATGTTATCTGTATATAAAATTTCCCCAATGCTGTTTCCTAGTTTATTGCCTAGATTTATTCATATTGGCAAGGAGTTAGACATTGTTAACACTATGTATGGGATCTTTCTGGTACAAATACAAAGTGGTTATATGTTCTATGGTTATTTTTGCAAAAGGTTATGACAAAAGGGGTAACATGATGAAGTTACCACTTCGAATTGAATTTGTGGCTATTCTCTACTCTCAAGAACAAGTAATAATCCTAGTCCTTGCCCTTGATGTGACCAATGGGAAAACAGCCTTCACCCGGTGAATCACATGTTGTGACTGAAATCAAAGATGGAGCTTATCAGAGGACTGCACACTGGAGCGAGGTAGTACTTTGCTTATATTAATTGTATGTCATTTTCCGTTTTCTTTTCAATATGACGATGGATAGATCTAATATATAGCAATTTTTTTTTCTTTTACCTGTTTATATATTATTTTATCTTGTGTGTGCACCATGCTGAGGCACAACTTAATATGGCATATACAGTTACGGCAACCACTGAACACCCTCCACAACACCAGAACAAAAAAATCTGAAAAGGAGTTTCTAATACAAATGAAGGTGACTTGTGATCCACAAATCTGCATATTTCTCAAGCATCAATAATCTAATATTTGATATATTGAGCAGCATATTAACTGCATATTTTTACTAATGGTATATTGACTGCAGCAGCCTGTTGAGTCCACAATAAAAATATATATTAACTGACAAACAAAACATAAACAAATAATAAAAGGGGACATATTAAATATTAAAAGGCAAGACACACCTTTTGGACACGAGCGGTCAACCTAGTCATGGCACTCTTCAACTTGCGCACACGATCCAAGTTACGACTGCTGATCTGCACAATGTAATTACAATCACCAAACAATTAAAGGGACGAAAAAAAGAAGAAAAAGCATAAATTAGTACAATGCAGAAGAGTGCTTTTTTTTGTCCTCCACACATTAGAAAAAATAACACTTCTGTGCAAACAGCATTCTCTACCACTGTGCTAGAAGAAATAATTAGAATGTACCAGTAGAAATAGACAGTTTGATAAGCATGAAAGGATAAATCATATACCTTCACAACCAAATAAGAACAAAAAAGAAGCAATAATGTGTGTTATTTAGATAAGATTTTATGAACCCTTTGATTTTGTTCTTTAGATAATTTTCATATCTTGATGACCACAGGGTATGACTGTTGGTTTCAAGTATAACAACTGAGACAACCACCATGCTCCATCAGCACATTTCTATTCAAAATTTTGACCTTAGATAAAAAATCCTAATTCCTATTTTACACCCTCTTAGCAAGCATATAGATATGCGCATACATATCTAGAACTTAATAGACACAATAAACTTCACTAATAGTTCCTTTAGCTTCTTGTTTGCTAATTTTCTATCACTTGACCATCATACTAGTCCTATATTAAAAGCTCAAGTTTAATCTCCTCTATAATAATTGCATTTTGAAGTACTGTCATTCACATTCATGATAACTTCTTTATTATCTTTCAATTACATTACCATTGCCACATAGAACAAGTGTTATCTTCTTCTGTGTTCCATATTTCTTTGGTTTTATTCCTGAATTCTATTATCTTTTTACCTTTTGAATCTGAATGTTACTTCTAGGACTTCTTTCTACTCGTTTGTCTTGCAACTTCCTCACACAGACATCTAACCCTTTAATATGAGTGATATAATTGATTTCTTATCTTGGTATGACTTCACAATCTTCACATGCTTAATTCAGAAGGAATTTTTTTTTTTATATTAAATTTCTGAAATAATTACCATCATCAAATTTGCATTTTTCTGTATTCTTGAATAATTTTCTGTTACAATATTATTGCAGTAGCTATAATCTAAAGCTAAAAACTTGGAACACCTCTTCTCCACCACAAATAAGAGAAGTGCATTAAGAGGGAAATAGCCAATAATGTCTAAGATTTAGTGTGAAAGTATCAAAATTGACATAATAATCCACAATCAACTATATCATCCTCAGAAAAGAGAGAAACATAGCATTAAAGCCTATCTATCATATGAGAAAGAAACAACAAAACCTGGCTGATGAAAACCAGATGTTTACAACAAGAAAAAAATGATGATGTGAACATGAGGGTAAAAAGGAACAAAATATATTTATTCACATAATGGAGACTAAAATATCAACTCAAGGGGCAGCTAACTTATGGGATTGTTAAAGAAATAGAAGAACGTTAGATGAATTTGTGTTTATACTTTATAGGACCACTCACCCTAACATGGAGTGGACCTTTTTAGTGCAGAAGGTCTGGATAAGAAGCACAGGGCACATGACTGGTATGACTAAACATGCAAGTAGATGAACATTCTTGTCTAATGCAAGAAATCATTAGCAATAAACAAAATCCACAGGCTTCTCTTGAATTTGGTCAATAAACAAAATAGTTGATATCACCTACTTTGCCGGTTTATATAAGCCAATATGTCAAATGCCTCTTTATACAGCTTGCAATATGCCAGTTCCATATGTATTCAGTAGATAGCCTAGTAAAACATGTGATTTACCAGTTGATGTGGCACAGAAGGATATCTTTAATTTTCAGTTATTTACTGATATAGAATTTAAACCATTGCAGTGAGGATATTGATGAAGAGGAAGTCTGGCATTACCTTGGAAGTCAGCTCATCTAAGGCAGGGTAAGCAGCAGTCTCTAGTTCAGTAGTGCGTGCATCAAGGTAGCTGCAAATAGCTTCTAAAGCAACTTCCAGGGCTCGAAACTCAAAGGGAGATTCTACAAATGACTCTAAATTCTTTAGGGAGATGTATCAATAGTAACTATAAATACACCAGAAAAATCATTATTTTCTGTAGTAATTAACAAAAGATGTACCAAGTGCAATAGGAGACAAAATTAACCATAATAGAGGATGGAATATGGCATACAGTTTCAAGTGTTAACTGCAACTGTACAATTTTAAAATCAATAACTGCAACCATGTTTTACATTTTACATTTTTCACAAAGTGATTGACCCACCCAATAAAATTGATGGTTAAGTGTCTCCAATATAGTGTATAGGCAACACATAAGTAGATTTTCAGAAGCATGTCTTTCTCAATTATAAGTATCATATTAAGGAAACTGCACATTGTTTCAGATTTTTTATTGATCTGCAGAGATGGAATGATGAGTATATTGAACAAAAGATTTGTTTATGACACATGTCATACAATAAAGGATTTGTTGGTTATGATTTCATATTTCTGAAACCAATACCAGCTATATATATTCTCCAAGTGTCCATCCAGAATAGGAAAATAGGTAGAGGTCGAAGATGAGTTAATTACTGATATAGCTCAATAACAGAAAAGTTGAGAGTAATTTGCAAGCAAGCAGAAATCCAGAAGGTAAAGAAGAAGAATAAAGAGTCGTAAGCGTAAATTGATAAAATCAATAATAGAGAACATGAGACCCATGTAATCCAACAGGATATAAAAAGCACAGTTCATACATTGTCCCATAAAGTGGCTACAAATCAGTCTATCTATGCCTTGAGCAAAAATTCATTTTCTGGATTGCCTCAGTATGACAATATACATTCTGTCTTGCTCTAGTCACATGCTTATGCACATGCCCAGTATTATGTATAGGCATGGCATATGGCACATGCCCAGTATTATGATCAACACAGTTCATTAGGATTCAATTCTATTTTCCTTTTTTTTTTAGCAAAGGGTAAGTGGAGAAGATGAAATTTGATCTAAGGACTTTGATGTCAACAATCAATGTCTTTACTAGCTATGCTACCTAACATCTTCTAGAATATGTTGGATGAGGTTTCAAACCCTTAGCCTCTGAAAGTGGGTCTAGTATGCCACCACCATCTGAAAGTGGGTCTAGTATGCCACCACCAGATCAATATTTTAGGTATGGTACTATGATTCCAAAAAGTTATTATCATAAGAACTGGAAGAGTGATTCCTAGACGGCAGATGCCACATTGGGGTTACATGTCCCATAGCACACTGATTCCTAAAGTGATTCCAAAAAATTATTATCATTCTCATAGCACACTGATCTTGAATATAACAAGAAACTAGTCAACTTAGGGTTCAGACTATCTAATAACCAAATGATCAGATTGTATGAGTAACACCAAGCTTTGATCTTTATCAAATTCATATTATAGTTGTACATCAACAAATACACTTTTTCCATATTGGTCATTAGAAAGGTTTGCAATACCGTACCATACCACTCGGTACGGGTGGTACGTACCAGTCCTCTATGTGTCAATACATCGGTACACCTTAGTGTACTATGTGTTGGTACGCTCGGTATGTACCATAACAACAGTTGATCGGTACATCAATACAGTACAGTACGGTATTCAAAAACTTGCATTAGATAATGATATTGGTGAAGTCCCATCAAATGACCAATTACACTCATTAAATGGGATCATCCAATTAAGCAATTGCCAATTAATATGGTAAAAATGTAAACAGAGACAGTATGAAAAGATTTCGTTCACATGGGCCCATAACTTAGTTTTGACTCTGTATTATAATGCACTAACAAGTAGCAAACTGAAAGTCAGTTGAAAAACTTAGCAAAAGTAAATATAGCATACCATCTTCTTCAACACCATCTAGGTCATGCTGACCATTTATGTTCTCTCTCCCTTCACCATGTGCTTGGTTGATAACATTGTCTGATCGTAGTCGTCTACGAAGCTCTTCCACAATAGGAATAACATTTTCTTCCGTTGGATCCCTAAGCAAAACCTAATCAGGAACACAATTCCCATATTAACATGCCATTACAAAAACCACCCTCAATAACTCAGCACTAGATTAGCAATAGAATCTAACAATTAAAGCTGAAAATCTTGTCCACTAAACATGAGTCAAGCTTTCTTTCTTACTATCACCACACGGAAGCACATGCACAGGCACACAAAAGGCCAAGTTAACCATAAACGCTACAAGTGATCTCTAAAGCTATTAAACTCTGTTTCTTTCCAATTACAAACACACAATTTCAGAACATGACAACAATATCTCCTGTTTTCTACTTCTTCTTTTCATAGGAAAACAATTAATGCTCTTTGTAAGTAGGCATCTCGAAACAACAAAAGAGATGCCACAAACAACAAACTCTGAATTCGCATGGCTTAAATAGGCAAAAATAGAAGGTTTTGCATCAGTGCGTCCTCCACAGCGTTGATTGCTCCAAAAGGAAATTATTAGATAGCGAGTTGATGAGAAGCTAAAGCAAAAGAAAGAGAAACTTTAGCTTTGCATCGTTACCTCGTCCGCGGTGATGATCGCCTTTATATGCTGATTCCCAAAACCAAAAGCAAGAAAAGCACAAGTCAGCCAAAAGAAGGAAAAAAGCCGCCAAATTAATCGAAGCCAAGAACAATTCAACAGAATTCGACAAAGAACTCCCACCTCGAGGTTGAGAACGATGGCCCGCTCCCGTCCCAAGATCGTGGAAGGGTACGAGAGGAGGGGATCCAGGATCCTGAGGTCGCGCGCGTGGATCTGCACCCGGTGCATGATCGCGTACTTGTCGGCGTCCAAGATCGTGCCTTCCCCGCTGGAGTCGAACAGAATCCAGCTCCTCGCAGCCGCCGTCTTCTTCTTGAGCGCGGCCTGCGCGTCCGCGGCCGCCGCCAACGCGTCCCGCGACATCTTCTCCGCCGCCGGAGCGCTCACATCTCCTCCGGTGGCCGGGCGATCCTTTTGGGAGTAGAGCTCCTCTTGCCAATTATGGCAGGAGAGAAGCAATGCAGGAGGCGGTGGAAGAAGCAAATACAAACTTTTTCTATATAGAATCAAAGAACGCCAGTCGATACTTAATAACCTCATGCTTCCAAGGTTTTTTTTTCTACCCACCTTACTATTAGTGCTCCTATTATTTTTAATAATATTTTTTTTTTTGTTTATTTGCTTGTTTTATGTTTTGTGCATGAATAACTATTATTGTTGAATCGTATGCTTAATTGGGATATAAATGTTTTCCACATGGAATTGTCAAAAATATATATAATGTAGGAATCTATTAATTGGAATTTAATTTTAATTATCTGAAAAATGGGTGGTCCACAAAAAAAAAAAAAAAAAAAGAAAAGAAAAAAGAATTGGAAGGGGATAGACTTCTAATGAAACTGATTCAGTGGTGGAATCAGATGCTCAGATCGATTCTGATGTTTTACTCAATTTGGTTGATGATGTTAAAATTAGGATAGATGATCTCTGTATTCGGTTCAACTCTATAAATTTATAATCGAACTATATACAGAATAATATTTTTATTGAAATCAAGAATTCTATTAATGGTATGATAATAATATCAATAACACAAAATCCGATTCAAACTTCAATCTAAAATATTAGATATGGATATTTATATTGGATATCAAGTACAGATCCTACTTCTATTTGTTGATCCAATTGAGTTTGAATACCTTTTAATCAGATGTGAGACGATTTCATACAGAAAATAGTTCAGTACCAAAGTCATGTTATCATTTTTTTTTTTTTTAATGTGAATAGGTTAAAATTCACGTAGACTCTAGCCGGTGTCATTCCTATCCTATTATAAAAATCAACCATATGATGTATTTATTCTATGGTGTATTTTGATCTTTGAATATTGTGTTTGTTGATTTTGATAAGAGGTATAATAATTTGATGCTTCATCAAAAGACAAAAGAAGACAGACAGACTTTCCATAAGCTTTATTGCTGCATTAGATGAATCCAAAGATATCTTTGCCACCGTTTAGACCACAAAGACATACAAGTGCTAAGTTTGCAATGCAGGAGGAGAAGTCACCATTTTCGTTTATTTTAACTTGTGTTCTCAACCTTGTTTCTCACATGAAATTTGATGTTGATGATTTGTTCATGTTGAACTGATGAATGAAGCTGGATCCAAATCAAGGCTTATGCATTCA
Organism: Musa acuminata AAA Group; assembly: GCF_036884655.1. NCBI lineage: Eukaryota > Viridiplantae > Streptophyta > Magnoliopsida > Zingiberales > Musaceae > Musa > Musa acuminata. The sequence continues at coordinate 20,738,557 of NC_088357.1, read as the reverse complement.
TTTAGTATGTAGATCTAACCACATGGATGAAGTCATACAAGATAAACTATTTCCAAGCAGGTAAAAGAATTCCCAATTGTCACATACACTGCATTATAGAAGCATTATTCATCAGGTTCATATGCCTGTGATATCTTACTTGAGGAACTACTACATCCAAGAAAACTATGGTATTATTTTCATGTGGTTGTACTCTAGTCCTTGTCATCCTCTTTAAATGATGTTTGTGACCATTGAATCGGGAGAGGGCACATTAGGTAACGAGGTGATGCCGTTCCTACAGTAAGTGACAACATCAAGAGAAGATTCCTATTGGGGGGATTGTTATATAATACGCGGTCAACTATTTTTCATCTGCAAAGTTGTACCAAAACCGTCTTTTTTATTTTTTTTAAAGTATCAAATAGGACCCCACATGCGTAACAATCTTTTTATTTTAGTACATTTAGCAAGTTAGGCCACACTTTCTACTTGATGATCTATCAATCCCTTCGTTAAGATGATGGGTGTTAATCTTCCTCTATTAAATCAAGATTAAATATATTTCTAAGAGTTTTGGGATACTGTTTTGATAGGAAAGTCAGTAATCAAGCTGGATTTATATTTGAATTTAAATATTTGCATAACTAATCAACTCAGTTTTTTATGTGAAATTTATAAGTATTATATATATATATATATATATATATAGTTAAATATTAGATTTGATGTTAGAAATCAATTAATGAGTTTATTAGACTAATATATTTTTGAGATAAATAATATAAAAAAAATACTTCAATCATATAATTGGACAATTAAAGGGCCAACTGTTGAGCAAGAGAGTTAGATGCTATGTTAGAAAAATTATTATATTGAATATTGAACATTGAGTCGGAGGATTGATTGACGTGCTAGAGATCGGATTTTGTTCACGCATTGTGTCGAAAGGATCGAATGTTGTATCGAAAAATTGAATACCATGTGAAAGTTGACATGCTAGTAAAATAGGTGATATGTAGAAAAAAATGACAATGGGTTAGAGGTTCAGATAAAGTGCTAGAAGATCAAATGATATATCAGAAGAGTTGACAATGTACTTAAATGCTCAAAGATGTGTCCAATGAGTGATTGATTTGAGCCATTTGAGTTGGTATTAGACTAAAATAAGTTAACTTTTGAAGAAAACTATTGAGCTTGAAACAAGGTTGATTTAGGCTTGTTAAAAGATTAAATCGATGACCTAAACTAGGCCTGGGTGGTGGTACCACTAGACAACTAGGCCATGAGGATAATATCACTCAAAATTCAAAAATTATGGTGGTAGGACTATCAATGTTTAGAATTACAATTGTGTCAAAAATTATTATAACGATATTACCGATATTACCCTTAGTGTTAGCAGTGGTACTGACCATAGCCTAAAATTTTAAGAATTTAAATTTTTAGCTCTATTCTTGAAGCAGAATGTTTGATGTAATGCTTATGTATGTCCGTGTCTTTTGCTATGTTCATGTTTTGTACAGCATGTAGAGAGATAGCCGAAGGCTTAATAGTCCCATTTTAGTTAGGTTGGTGGTTGCTTTAGGCTTGTAAATAAAGGTTATATCATGTGGACACTTGTGAGAGATTTTTGACCTGTAATGGACCATTTTATCCTTTGTTGTGCAACTGTTCAGAGCTTGTAAAGTCTATTTGTAATTTGTATTGTCTATGAAGTATTTTCGGAGATGTTTGTTTGTAGATCCCGAGTGAGACATTTTCTCTATCCTGTTCTCTCTTTTGTGGGTCCTAAGGGACCATGGGAGGCTTCGGGGAAGCTAATCCTTGCGGACGGACACGTAAGGGTGCCGTACGACTTAGGCAAAACCAAGTAAGTCCATAACAGATGGTATCAGAGCGGGACAAGCACTCATAGAAACACTTAGCATGCAAACATGGGGGATCTAACGGGGCTGTGTTGAGGGCAGTCAGCACACGTGCGACCGTTTGGGAAAAAACGGGCATGAAGATGTAGGGAAAAGGAGTCGCTCGGAGGAGCGGGCATCTAAGATTGGCATTCAGAGGAATGGCCAACCCTTCGCGCAAGAGGCACCACGAGAACAGACAATCTTGGAAGAATGCAAAGCACACAAAGGTTGGGATGGCTGAATTTGAGCTATGGCTCAACGTTGACAACTATACTTGATGGTGCTCAAGGCAAGCGAGGCGCTTGGTAAAGGATGAGACCATCCAAGGTGGAATGAGTTGCTCAGCGATCGAAAGAGTTGTGCAAAGCTCACAGAGGTGAGGGGAATTGCTAACTTGAAGAATTCGGTACCCATGCATGGGCTTGTATGCAGACGATAGAATGTTCGCGGCTATCCCAAGGCGACCGAAACTCGGTGCCATGGAGTATTGAAACTTTCTTTCGACATGTGAAGGATACGTCTGTAGGAGGTTGAAGTGTGCAACGAGTTCAGCATGTTGCTAGGCCTTGAGTGATGTAGCGGGGGCTATATTGATGTGGAGTCGCAATCTAACAAGTGCGTTTACAGGAGGCAGAACAATGCATAGTTTGTTCAATAGATCGGAGTAGTCCAAGGGGATGGTGGTCTCCAAAACGAAGAGAGATGTTGCTCCAACGGGACAGTTATCCAAGAGGGATAAGTCCCGGCTCTCTAGAGGGAGAATCATGTGGGGCAGACCTCACAAGTTAAGGAGGAGTACCTCAATAAACAACAACTCCACAAAGCTCAATGGATTGAGCAAGCGATGAGGAGTTGTCGCATGATCTCGCTCGAGAGAATGTATTGATAGATGCATTATGAGATCAAGTGGGGGAGCGACCCAAAGCAACACAAATGAAGGGAAACTTGGAGTCGATATGAAGATCAGACTCAAGGGAGGGCTGACCCGTGGAATGGTGGGCGTGAGGGCCACCATCAACTCAATGCAAAAATGAGGAGCGGAGCAACTTGGGTGTAACTTAGCGAAGTACCTATAAGGATCAAGAGAACTAAGAGGGGGGGGGGGGGGGGGGGGGAGGGGTGAATTATGTTGAATCTCGTATTTTGATGATGAAACTACTTGATATATGTTTATGATTTAATCTACATTTTGAGTGACGCAGGATGCTTTGATCAGGATGAGACAATTAAAGCAGGAAAATCATGTTGTGCCGGAGGAACATGTCAGAAGATTGGACGTCGGGCCGGTGGATCGGTCGACGTATCGACAGAAGGCTTCGGGCCGTGGACTCGGGCATCGGGCTAAGTAGAGCGGGTATTGTGCCAAGGATATCGGAGTTGCGGAGTCAACTGGCCGATTGGGCAATAGGCCGCAGGAGAGGACGATGCGCCGAAGAATCAGACGAAGCGTCGAGGGACCAATGACATGCCGGACAACTTGGTTAATTGCTTAGGATTAATTGTCTCGATCGAAGTTTTGTTTTAAGTGTGCAGGATTAACTACGATGAAAGATAGACAAGCAGCAGGAGTTGCGCCGGAGTCAAGTTCATGATCACGTTGGGAGTTCGAGAGTTCGACGGAAGTACGGACGGTCGTCGGAGGTTCTACGAGAACAGATCCGAGAAGTCCAGAAGCTTGCCAAGCGAAGCTCGTCGGAACTCGCCAAGTGGATCGTCGCAAAGTCCAGGAGTTTGCCGGAAGTCCGCAGAAGCATCACCGAGGGTTCATCGGATGATCGACGGAAGTTCGCCGGAAACTCGCCGGAAGAAGCGATTGACGTACCGAAGCAAAGCTGCAGAAATTGTCTTAGATTTAATCGTAGTTAGCACGGTGATTAAGTTAGAAATGGGAGGTGATCCCATTAGCTTAATCCTGGGGCAATTGGGCCCCTGAAGAACTCAAGTTGGGTCGAATGGTTCAACCCATTCGAACCCAAGTAGCTGTGGGAGGTGCAACCGCCCAGGCAGGGAGGTGCCACCGCCCAGGCTAAGTCTCCCAGCGAGACTGGGCGGTGCAACCGCCCCAGCCAAGAGGTGCAACCGCCCAGGGCTCAGTCTCCAAGCGAGACTGGGCGGTGCAACCTCCTCTGTCGAGAGGTAGCACCGCCAGAGCTCAAGTTCCGAGCTCTGGCAGGCGATGCAACCACCGAGCTCGGTCTTCGAGCTCTAGCAGAGAGCTGCAACCTCTCTGGACAGGAGATGCACCGCCTGAGCTCGGTCTTCGAGCTCTGGCAGAGTGGTGCAACCACCTCTGGCAGAGAGGTGCAACCACCTCTGGCAGAGAAGAGAAACTTCTCTGGTCAGGAGATGCACCGCCTGAGCTCGGTCTTCGAGCTCTGGCAGGAAGGTGCAACCACCCCTGACAGAGAAGGTGGAACCGTCCGAGCTCAGTCTTCGAGCTCTGCCAGGCGGTGCCACCTCTCCAGTCGAGAGGTGCAACCGCCTGAGCTCAGACTTCGAGCTCTGCCAGGCGGTGCCACCTCTCCAGTCAAGAGGTGCAACCGCCTGATCCCGGAATTCCGGGATTTGATCATTTTGAGCTCGAAATTTGAATTGGGTTGGGGCCTATAAATACCCCACCCATTCAGCACTGAAAAGAAACAGACCCACACCGAAATCTTGATCTTTTCTGTGATTCTAAGAGCTCAAAAGTGTTGTAAAGCCTTTAAGTCTCCTCCTTCTGTTCTTCAAGTTTTCAGTTGTAAAGTGAGGAGAGAAAGGTCTGTAAAGGTTGTCTCCTGAGCCTGTTAAAAGGAGAGAAACTGCAAAAGGGCAGTTTGGCCTTCGCCCATTGAAGGAAGGCCCCTAGTTGACGTCGGCAATCTCGTCGGTGGAGGAAGCCAAAAGTGGAGTAGGTCAAGGCTGACCGAACCACTCTAAATCTCTGGTTTGCGTTTATTTTTGAGCACTTTATCATTACTGCAAACCTCCTCCATTACTACTGCTCTCTGCGCTTTCACGAACAAGTTCTAAGTGCTGTTCTTCCGAATCTGCATTCAGACGTAAATTCGTATTTTCGTACATTACAGTTTACGTTTACGTTTGATTCTGCAGAACTGTCTTCGGTGCTTTTACGAAAGAGTTTCTTTGCAGTTTACACTTACATTTTGATCCTATTGATAACTGCAAACTGTCCTCTACAATTTTACGAACGAGTTTCAACATTTAGACGTAAAACTGCATTTAGACGTAAATCGGCTTTCCTCTCACAATCATCAGTTCTCAGTTCACGTTTACGTCTTGATTTCACTTACAACTGCAAACTGTCTTCTGCGTTTTTTTTTACGAACAAGGTTCTGTGCAGTTTACGTTTACGTCTTTTGATTTCATTTACAACTGCAAACTGTCTTCTGCGCTTTTATGAACAAGGTTCTGTGCAGTTTACGTTTACGTCTTGATTTCATTTAGAACTGCAAACTGTCATCTGCGTTTAGACGCAAACTGCGTTTAGACGTAAACTGCGCTTAGACGCAAACCGCGTTTAGACGCAAACTGCGTTTAGACGTAAACTGCGTTTAGACGTAAACTGCGCTTAGACGCAAATTGTGTTTAGACGCAAACTGCGCTTAGACGCAAACTGTGTTTAGACGCAAACTGCGCTTAGACGCAATCTGCGCTTAGACGCAAACTGCACTTAGATACAAACTGTGAATCAGCTTTTGCATCATAATAGTTTCTATCGAACGAACGCAGCTTTCAGTTTTAATCGCTGTAAAATTTCCGCTGCACTAATTCACCCCCCCCTCTTAGTGCTCTCGATCCTAACAATTGGTATCAGAGCGGGGTATTTCTCATTTCGGATTTACACCCGAGAGAAATGGCTCTTCAAGAGGGCTTTTCGGTCTTTCGTCCACCGTTCTTTAACGGATTGGACTACACTTATTGGAAAACTCGAATGAGAGTTTTCTTGATTTCTCTAAATATGGATTTATGGAATATCGTTGAAAACGGTTTTCAACTTCCCTCTAAATCGATGAACGAATGGTCGGATTTAGAGAAGAAGTATTTTTCTTTAAACGCAAAGGCTATGAATGCCTTATTTTGCGCTTTGGACAAAAATGAGTTCAATCGGGTTTCTTTGTACGAAACGGCTTTCGATATTTGGCGCACTCTTGAAATCACGCACGAGGGAACTAGTAGAGTCAAAGACTCGAAAGTTAATATTTTACCACATGATTTCGAGCTTTTTCATATGAAACCAAGCGAAACCGTTGTTGACATGTACACCCGTTTTACGGATGTCGTCAATGGTTTAAAATCACTTGGTAAAAGCTTTTCGGATTTTGAACTCGTTAACAAAGTTTTGCGCTCACTTTCTAAAACTTGGGATTCAAAAGTAACTGCAATACAAGAAGCAAAAAACCTAAACAACTTACCACTTGAAGAACTAATTGGTTCATTGATGACATATGAAATGGTGCACAATGCACATGATGAACATGTTGAACACAATTACCTTCCAAAGAATAGGAAGGATTTGGAACTCTGGACAAATGAATGCCACTTGAGCGATGACTCAAGTGATGAGGACAATGATGAACAAAACAACCTTCCAATGAACAGGAAGGATTTGGGACATAGAACATTTGAAGACCACTCGAGCATAAGCTCAAGTGATGGTGAACTTAAACTACAAATGAAACTAAAATTAAAAAGCAAAAAGAATCAAACTACTTGCTTTAAACGCAAGAAGAAGAACAAAAACTGGGATGAATCGAGCTCCTCCGAAGAAGAGAAAGTCAACAAAAGCAAGGCGGCAAACTACGCCTTAACAGCCTACAATGATGAGGTAATCGAAATCCCCCTAATTTATTTTGAAATTACTTGATGCTTTCATGATGTATCTTTCTCTTTTAGTTTAGAATTAATTTTCTTAAAAATTACATGTTAAAAAAAAAAAAAAATTATTATGATCATACTAAGTAATTTCAAAAATGATAATATTGCATATTTTATGATAAACAAATAAAATGATCTTGATTGAAAATATGAAATCATGGTTAAGAAGTAATAATGTGCATTACGTTAATTTCCATTGTTATTTCTCGATTTTGATTAAAGATCATGTTTGATTTGAAGAAATGCATAATGATGAAATTAAATATTTCGATTGACAATTTCATGCATGAGATATACATGATGATTTTTGTGATTGATGGTTTTATGATGAAATTCATTTTACGATCCTAAACGTTGATGCATGTTTTCATTTGACATAAATGAAAAGGCATGCTAACATGAAATCGATCACTTAAGATGAAACACTTAAAAAAGGGGAGAAATATATGAATTGATACTATAAACACTATGCTATGATTATCCCATGCTTGCATCACCAAGAAATATATGATTGCTATCATTGCTATATGCCCTGTATCAAGATATCAAACAAAATCTTGCTTCACAGTTTTACGCATTGATATCTTACCACATGATGAAATGCTACAATTGATGAACACTTGAAATGTAATCCTCTATCTTATTGATTTTTCAATAAATCTATGCTTGTCATACATGAATTTATTGAATGTAATTTTGAGGATGATTTCAGATTTGACAAATGCTTGATTCGTATTTACGATATAAGATACACTTTAAATATGAATCATGCATCAATCATGTTAAATGCTTCAATCATTTTCTATCTCTAGAGTTCTCGATTTTGATGAAATACAAGTGATAAATTCATTTATGATATCTTGTAAATCACTTGAATTATGAATGAGTTTTTTTTATGATGCGTTAAAAGAATCACTTAAAAAGAAAATGCTTTTCCCATCTGATCGAGATTAATGATTTCATGATATTTTGTGAATCTTGAAATTAATTTTAATGACTTGATTATGAATTTCAAGTTAATGATTTGATTTGAATCATAATCTTGATCTTGCAAAATTGAAGTCACAAATAATATCCTGTGGTATTCATGAATTGATACTCACAATATGAAAGCATTGATATTCATGACTTGAATTGGATTGAAACATTGTATGCTTAAATTAATCATTCTCCTATGTTTCAAAAATTCCTTAAATGCCTTATGTGATGATTGAAAACTAACTTGCTTTATGATGAATCACGAATCATAACTTGATCTATGATGCCTTGAAATGATTAAAATATTTAATACTTTTATGCTCTACCCCCTACTTTCTTCTTGTTTTCAATGATAAAATGGGGAGAAGTTTTGATCATGCATGGTAGGATATAATTTGACAAAATTGATACCATCATGATATGAAACATTTATGATGTGCAATTATGCATGCAATACTTGCTTTCTAATTATGATGTGATGTATTGCATATGATGTAAATCATGATCTAAAATGCTATGAGTGCCAAGTTACACATTTTGAGAAGAAATTGCTATATTGAAACATTAATGTAATTATGAATGGTGATATGATATCATGCATGTAATACTTCAACTTATGATAATGATGCATGCAATGATAAAATATTCATGATGAAAAATTGTCTTGACATTCATAACTTGATTATTCATCCTTTGTCATGATTTTGAAATCGTTGTAAAAGGAAAAAAGAAGTACAAAACTGTATTCTCTCTTCCTTTTTTACAATGACAAAGGGGGAGATAGCTAGCTTGTACAAGTCAAGAAGATGCAAAAACTTGACTGCTTGCTTGCCTATCTTAAGTAGCAAAGATTGCTAACTTGCTCATTTCAAGAAGAAAAATTGTCTTCTTGAACATCACTATCTTGAATATCTTAGTTGAAGCAAAACTTGCAATTTGCACATTGCAATAGGAAGCAAGAATCATGAGCTTACACAAGAAAGCTATCTTGTATTTGCTTTCGAAATTTTTGCTAGCTTATATATTGTGAAACTTGTATATCGTAAAAATTGCTAGCTTGTTGGTCTAAAGAGAAGCAAAAAGTTGCTATCTCAAAAGAGGCAAAAATGCTAACTTGCGCATCTAGCAAAGTGAGCAAAATTTTCAAGAAGCAAGAGTTGCCTTCTTGAACATCTCTAATTTGCTAGCTTACATGATGTAGAACTTGCTATCTTATATGCTATAAAACTTGCATATCTAAAACTTGATAGCATGAATGTTCTAAGCATGATGAAATACTTGCTAAATCTTCTAGCTCCAAAGATTGCATTATGATAAAACTTGATACTATGTTTTTCATGCAATGAATTGAACCAATATCACAAACACTTGATTGTGGTACTTCTCCTTTTTGTTGATGACAAAGGGGGAGAAGTATGTTGATGACATGACATGTGATGCATAAGTTTATGCATATGTTCATGTTGATGTGTTGCAAGTATTCATGATGAATATTGCAATGACTTGAATTCAGGTTGAATTCAAGGTTCTATCAATATGGCATATTGATAGGGGGAGTTTGTTTAAACTCCGGGAGTTAAGTTTAACTCCGTCATCAAGTGGTTGTCATCATCAAAAAGGGGGAGATTGTTGAATCTCGTATTTTGATGATGAAACTACTTGATATATGTTTATGATTTAATCTGCGTTTTGAGTGACGCAGGATGCTTTGATCAGGATGAGACAATTAAAGCAGGAAAATCATGTTGTGCCAGAGGAACATGTCAGAAGATTGGACGTCGGGCCGGTGGATCGGTCGACGTATCGACAGAAGGCTTCGGGCCGTGGACTCGGGCATCGGGCCAAGTAGAGCGGGTATTGTGCCAAGGATATCGGAGTTGCGGAGTCAATTGGCCGATTGGGCAATAGGCCGCAGGAGAGGACGATGCGCCGAAGAATCAGACGAAGCGTCGAGGGACCAATGACATGCCGGACAACTTGGTTAATTGCTTAGGATTAATTGTCTCGATCGAAGTTTTGTTTTAAGTGTGCAGGATTAACTACGATGAAAGATAGACAAGCAGCAGGAGTTGCGCCGGAGTCAAGTTCATGATCACGTTGGGAGTTCGAGAGTTCGACGGAAGTACGGACGGTCGTCGGAGGTTCTGCGAGAACAGATCCGAGAAGTCCAGAAGCTTGCCAAGCGAAGCTCGTCGGAACTCGCCAAGTGGATCGTCGCAAAGTCCAGGAGTTTGCCGGAAGTCCGCAGAAGCATCACCGAGGGTTCATCGGATGATCGACGGAAGTTCGCCGGAAACTCGCCGGAAGAAGCGATTGACGTACCGAAGCAAAGCTGCAGAAATTGTCTTAGATTTAATCGTAGTTAGCACGGTGATTAAGTTAGAAATGGGAGGTGATCCCATTAGCTTAATCCTGGGGCAATTGGGCCCCTGAAGAACTCAAGTTGGGTCGAATGGTTCAACCCATTCGAACCCAAGTAGCTGTGGGAGGTGCAACCGCCCAGGCAGGGAGGTGCCACCGCCCAGGCTAAGTCTCCCAGCGAGACTGGGCGGTGCAACCGCCCCAGCCAAGAGGTGCAACCGCCCAGGGCTCAGTCTCCAAGCGAGACTGGGCGGTGCAACCTCCTCTGTCGAGAGGTAGCACCGCCAGAGCTCAAGTTCCGAGCTCTGGCAGGCGATGCAACCACCGAGCTCGGTCTTCGAGCTCTAGCAGAGAGCTGCAACCTCTCTGGACAGGAGATGCACCGCCTGAGCTCGGTCTTCGAGCTCTGGCAGAGTGGTGCAACCACCTCTGGCAGAGAGGTGCAACCACCTCTGGCAGAGAGGTGCAACCACCTCTGGCAGAGAAGAGAAACTTCTCTGGTCAGGAGATGCACCGCCTGAGCTCGGTCTTCGAGCTCTGGCAGGAAGGTGCAACCACCCCTGACAGAGAAGGTGGAACCGTCCGAGCTCAGTCTTCGAGCTCTGCCAGGCGGTGCCACCTCTCCAGTCGAGAGGTGCAACCGCCTGAGCTCAGACTTCGAGCTCTGCCAGGCGGTGCCACCTCTCCAGTCAAGAGGTGCAACCGCCTGATCCCGAAATTCCGGGATTTGATCGTTTTGAGCTCGAAATTTGAATTGGGTTGGGGCCTATAAATACCCCACCCATTCAGCACTGAAAAGAAACAGACCCACACCGAAATCTTGATCTTTTCTGTGATTCTAAGAGCTCAAAAGTGTTGTAAAGCCTTTAAGTCTCCTCCTTCTGTTCTTCAAGTTTTCAGTTGTAAAGTGAGGAGAGAAAGGTCTGTAAAGGTTGTCTCCTGAGCCTGTTAAAAGGAGAGAAACTGCAAAAGGGCAGTTTGGCCTTCGCCCATTGAAGGAAGGCCCCTAGTTGACGTCGGCAACCTCGTCGGTGGAGGAAGCCAAAAGTGGAGTAGGTCAAGGCTGACCGAACCACTCTAAATCTCTGGTTTGCGTTTATTTTTGAGCACTTTATCATTACTGCAAACCTCCTCCATTACTACTGCTCTCTGCGCTTTCACGAACAAGTTCTAAGTGCTGTTCTTCCGAATCTGCATTCAGACGTAAATTCGTATTTTCGTACATTACAGTTTACGTTTACGTTTGATTCTGCAGAACTGTCTTCGGTGCTTTTACGAAAGAGTTTCTTTGCAGTTTACACTTACATTTTGATCCTATTGATAACTGCAAACTGTCCTCTACAATTTTACGAACGAGTTTCAACATTTAGACGTAAAACTGCATTTAGACGTAAATCGGCTTTCCTCTCACAATCATCAGTTCTCAGTTCACGTTTACGTCTTGATTTCACTTACAACTGCAAACTGTCTTCTGCGATTTTTTTACGAACAAGGTTCTGTGCAGTTTACGTTTACGTCTTTTGATTTCATTTACAACTGCAAACTGTCTTCTGCGCTTTTATGAACAAGGTTCTGTGCAGTTTACGTTTACGTCTTGATTTCATTTAGAACTGCAAACTGTCATCTGCGTTTAGACGCAAACTGCGTTTAGACGTAAACTGCGCTTAGACGCAAACCGCGTTTAGACGCAAACTGCGTTTAGACGTAAACTGCGTTTAGACGTAAACTGCGCTTAGACGCAAATTGTGTTTAGACGCAAACTGCGCTTAGACGCAAACTGTGTTTAGACGCAAACTGCGCTTAGACGCAATCTGCGCTTAGACGCAAACTGCACTTAGATACAAACTGTGAATCAGCTTTTGCATCATAATAGTTTCTATCGAACGAACGCAGCTTTCAGTTTTAATCGTTGTAAAATTTCCGCTGCACTAATTCACCCCCCCCTCTTAGTGCTCTCGATCCTAACAAATTAGTGTAGCAGAAAACTTTCTGCGATTAAAACGAAACTACATTCGAACGATAAAAATAATTTCTATTTGAAAGCCAATTCTAAGATTACTTTAACTTAAGATCAAGCAAGATGATGTTAAAGTCAATCTATGAAGGCAGTTTGCAGTTATGATGAAAACCAGAATATAAGCGCAAACTGAAATACGACATTCATATGAAGAAACTGATTTACGTCTAAATGCTGATTCGTAAATCACTTGATTAGGCGAGATGCAGTTTAAGCAAGGGTATAAAGGCAGTTTGCAATTATGGTAAAAATCAAAATGTAAACGTAATCTGAAATATGATGATCGTACGAAAAAGCAGATTTATGTCTAGACGCTGATTCGGAAAGTGCAAAGCTTGAAACCCGATCGTATATGCGTAGAAAGCAGTAAGCTTCAGAGGAGGTTTGCAGTAAAGATAATATGCTCAAAGGAAATGCAAACCGAGATTTAGAGTGGTTCGGTCAATCTTGACCTACTCCACTTTTGGCTTCCTCCACCGACGAGGTTACCGACGTCAACTAGAGGCCTTTCTTCAATAGGCGAAGGCCAACCACCCTTTTACAGTTTCACTCCTTTTGACGGGCTTAGGAGACAACCCTTACAGAAATTTTCTCTCCTCTCTTTACAACTTAGAACTTGGAAGAATAGAGGGAGAAGAACTTTTGGCCTTTACAACAATTTTGAGCTCTAAAAATCACAGAAAAGGATCAAGATTTCGGTGTTAGTTCTATCCTTTCAGTGTTGAATGGGTGGGGTATTTATAGGCCCCAACCCAGTTCAAATTTGGAGCTCAAAACTGTCAATTCCCGGAATTCCGGGATCAGGCGGTTACACCTCCTGACTAGGGCGGTTGCACCGCCTGGCAGAGCTCGAAGACTGAGCCTCTGGGCGGTGCCACCTCTGTCAGGGGCGGTTGCACCTCTCTGCCAGAGCTCGAAGACCGAGCTCAGGCGATTGCACCTCCTGACTAGGGCAGTTGCACCGCTTGCCAAAGCTCGAACACCGAGCTCAGGCGGTGCTACCTCCTGTCAGGGGAGGTTGCACCGCCCAGTCTCGCTCGCAGACTGAGCTCAGGCGGTGCTACCTCCTGGCTGGGGCGGTTGCACCACCCAATCTCCCTGGGAGACTTAGCTCAAGCGGTGCTACCTCCTGGCTTGGGCGGTTGCACCTCCCACAGCAATCAAGGTCCGAATGGGTAGATCCATTCGGCCCAATTTGGGTTTTTCAGGGGCCCAATTGCCCCAAGATTAAGCTAATGGGATCACCTCCCATTTCCAACTTAATCATTGTGCTAACTACGATAAATCCTAAGACAATTTCTATAGCTTGCTCCGGTGCGTCAATCGCTTCTTCCGGCGAGTTTCCGGTGAACTTCTGTTGATCATCCGATGAACCCTCGGTGATGCTCCTGCGGACTTCCCGCAAACTCCTGGACTTGCGACAATCCACTTGGCGAGTTTCGATGAGCTTCTTTGGCAAGCTCATGGACTTCTCGGATTTGTTCCCGCAGAACCTTCGACGACTGTCCGAACTTTCGCCGAACTCTCGAACTCCCAACGTGATCATTGTCTTGACTCCGGCGCAACTCCTGCTGCATGTCTTTCTTCCATCGTAGTTAATCCTGCACACTTAAAACAAAACTTCGATCGAGACAATTAATCCTAAGCAATTAACCAAGTTGTCCGGCATGTCATTGGTCCCTCGGCACATCGTCCTCTTCTGCAGCCTATTGCCCAATCGGCCAGTTGACTCCGCAACTCCGATATCCTTGGCACAATACCCGCTCTTCTTGGCCCGATGCCCGAGTCCATAGCCCGAAGCCTTCTGTCGGTACGTCGACTGATCCACCGGCCCGATGTCCAATCTTCTAACATGTTCCTCCGGCACAACATGATTTTCCTGCTTTAATTGTCTCATCCTGATCGAAGCATCCTGCGTCACTCAAAACGCAGATTAAATCATAAACATATATCAAGTGGTTTCATCATCAAAATACGAGATTCAACAGTACCCAAGCCGCATGAAAGGAGCCAGCATAGAAGATGGAACATGGAGCGGAGGCATAGTACTTTCCTTGGATAGAGGTCAAGGACATGAACTCTTGTAGAGACAAGAGCAAGATCATGTTGTTCCATGGGTCATTCATTCTGATGGAGCGGACTCATCTTGCATGGTGCCAAAGACGAAGGGAGCTTCTGGGCACATGCACCTTATCTTGGAGGAGCATTTGATGAAGGAACTAAGGCGACTCAATTTGCGGAGGCGAAGTTGGGTTCAAAAGGCCTTAGCACGGGGCAAGAGGACATAGAGATAGGTATTCTTGAAGAATATGCCATAGTGTTTCCATTTAAGTTTCCATGAAGGAAGCGGTGCGCAGCGAAGATTGTGCTGGTAGGGGCAGAGGCCTAGGATCCAAACAATGGTGCACTAATTGTAGCGAAGTCGGGGGACTTCGGGAGCTACTAGGCGACGGACTATCTTAGAGCGGTGCTTCATCTAGGTGTGACCCAAGAGTGGATGGATGAACAAAATACGAGATTCAACAGTACCCAAGCCGCATGAAAGGAGCCAGCATAGAAGATGGAACATGGAGCGAAGGCATAGTGCTTTCCTTGGATAGAGGTCAAGGACATGAACTCTTGTAGAGACAAGAGCAAGATCATGTTGTTCCATGGGTCATTCATTCTGATGGAGTAGACTCATCTTGCATGGTGCCAAAGACGAAGGGAGCTTCTGAGCACATGCACCTTATCTTGGAGGAGCATTTGATGAAGGAACTAAGGCGACTCAATTTGCGGAGGCGAAGTTGGGTTCAGAAGGCCTTAGCACGGGGCAAGAGGACATGGAGATAGGTATTCTTGAAGAATATGCCATAGTGTTTCCATTTAAGTTGCCATGAAGGAAGCGGTGCGCAGCGAAGATTATGCTGGTAGGGGCAGAGACCTAGGATCCAAACAATGGTGCACTAATTGTAGCGAAGTCGGGGGACTTCGGGAGCTACTAGGCGATGGACTATCCTAGAGCGGTGCTTCATCTAGGTGTGACCCAAGAGTGGATGGATGAAGGTTGATTGCCAAAGGAGTGAACAAAATCGAAGGTGGAAGAGACCTTGCGATGTATTGGCAGAGGCCACACATGGAGGGTTCGTAATTCGAGTTCTTTCCACAAGGATCAGAATGCAATAGAGATGTCACTAGGAGGCGACATGGTGCAGCGGATTATGGTGGAACAGTTCATGGCAATGCGATACACATGACATAGTCCCATGAGGGACTAGATCATATGGAGGTATGATCGGGAGCTACTGGAAGCTCTACTTCGGTGAACAACACGATGACAAGAAGAGCTTGTTAGGATCGAGAGCACTAAGAGGGGGGGGTGAATTAGTGCAGCGGAAATTTTACAGCGATTAAAAACCAAAAGCTGCGTTCGTTCAATAATAAAAAAAAACTATTATGATGCAAAAGCTAATTCTCAGTTTATATCTAAGTGCAGTTTGCGTCTAAGCGCAGATTGCGTCTAAGCGCAGTTTGCGTCTAAACACAGTTTGCGTCTAAGCGCAGTTTGCGTCTAAACACAGTTTGCGTCTAAGCGCAGTTTTACGTCTAAGCGCAGTTTACGTCTAAACTCAGATTTACGTCTAAACGCAGTTTTACGTCTAAACTCAGATTTACGTCTAAACGCTGTTTTACGTCTAGACGCAGATTTACGTCTAAACTTTGAAACTCGTTTGTATACTCGCAGAAAGCAGTATGCAGTTGAAATCAAGACGTAAACGTGAACTGAGAACTGATGATTGTGAGAGGAAAGCCGATTTACGTCTAAATGCAGTTTTACGTCTAAATGTTGAAACTCGTTCGTAAAATTGTAGAGGACAGTTTGCAGTTATCAATAGGATCAAAATGTAAGTGTAAACTGCAAAGAAACTCTTTCGTAAAAGCACCGAAGACAGTTCTGCAGAATCAAACGTAAACGTAAACTGTAATGTACGAAAATACGAATTTACGTCTGAATGCAGATTCGGAAGAACAGCACTTAGAACTTGTTCGTGAAAGCGCAAAGAGCAGTAGTAATGGAGGAGGTTTGCAGTAATGATAAAGTGCTCAAAAATAAACGCAAACCAGAGATTTAGAGTGGTTCGGTCAGCCTTGACCTACTCCACTTTTGGCTTCCTCCACCGACGAGGTTGCCGACGTCAACTAGGGGCCTTCCTTCAATGGGCGAAGGCCAAACTGCCCTTTTACAGTTTCTCTCCTTTTAACAGGCTCAGGAGACAACCTTTACAGACCTTTCTCTCCTCACTTTACAACTGAAAACTTGAAGAACAGAAGGAGGAGACTTAAAGGCTTTACAACACTTTTGAGCTCTTAGAATCACAGAAAAGATCAAGATTTCGGTGTGGGTCTGTTTCTTTTCAGTGCTGAATGGGTGGGGTATTTATAGGCCCCAACCCAATTCAAATTTCGAGCTCAAAACGATCAAATCCCGAAATTCCGGGATCAGGCGATTGCACCTCTTGACTGGAGAGGTGGCACCGCCTGGCAGAGCTCGAAGTCTGAGCTCAGGCGGTTGCACCTCTCGACTGGAGAGGTGGCACCGCCTGGCAGAGCTCGAAGACTGAGCTCAGACGGTTGCACCTTCTCTGTCAGGGGTGGTTGCACCTTCCTCCCAGAGCTCGAAGACCGAGCTCAGGCGGTGCATCTCCTGACCAGAGAAGTTTCTCTTCTCTGCCAGAGGTGATCGCCCCTTTCTGCCAGAGGTGGTTGCACCTCTCTGCCAGAGGTGGTTGCACCTCTCTGCCAGAGCTCGAAGACTGAGCTTAGGCTGTGCATCTCCGGGCCAGAGAGGTCGTACTTCTCTTCCAGAGCTCGAAGACTGAGCTCGGTGATTGCATCACCAGGCAGAGCTCGAAACTTGAGCTCAGGCGGTGCTACCGCTTGACAGAGGAGGTTGCACCGCCCAGTCTCGCTTGGAGACTGAGCCCTGGGCGGTTGCACCGCCTGGCTGGAGCGGTTGCACCTCCCAGTCTCGCTGGGAGACTTAGCCTGGGCGGTGGCACCTCCCTGCCTGGGCGGTTGCACCTCCCACAGCTTCTTGGGTTCGAATGGGTTGAACCATTCGACCCAACTTGAGTTCTTCAGGGGCCCAATTGCCCCGGGATTAAGCTAATGGGATCACCTCCCATTTCTAACTTAATCACCGTGCTAACTACGATTAAATCTAAGACAATTTCTGCAGCTTTGCTTCGGTACGTCAATTGCTTTTTCCGGCGAGTTTCCGGCGAACTTCCGTCGATCATCCGATGAACCCTCGGTGATGCTTCTGCGGACTTCCGGCAAACTCCTGGACTTTGCGACGATCCACTTGGCGAGTTCCGACGAGCTTCGCTTGGCAAGCTTCTGGACTTCTCGGATCTGTTCCCGCAGAACCTCCGACGACCGTCCGTACTTCCGTCGAACTCTCGAACTTCCAATGTGATCATGAACTTGACTCCGGCGCAACTCCTGCTGCTTGTCTTTCTTCCATCGTAGTTAATCCTGCACACTCAAAACAAAAACTTCGATCGAGGCAATTAATCCTAAGCAATTAACCAAGTTGTCCGGCATGTCATTGGTCCCTCGACGCTTCGTCCGATTCTTCGGCGCATCGTCCTTTCCTGCAGCCTATTGCTCAATCGACCAGTTGACTCTGCAACTCCGATATCCTTGGCACAATACCCGCTCTTCTTGGCCCGATGCCCGAGTCCACGGCCCGAAGCCTTCTGTCGATACGTCGACCGATCCACCGGCCCGACGTCCAATCTTCTGACATGTTCCTCCAGCACAACATGATTTTCCTGCTTTAATTGTCTCATCCTGATCAAAGCATCCTGCGTCACTCAAAACGCAGATTAAATCATAAACATATATCAAGTAGTTTCATCATCAAAATACGAGATTCAACAATCTCCCCCTTTTTGATGATGACAACCACTTGATGACGGAGTTAAACTTAACTCCCGGAGTTTAAACAAACTCCCCCTATCAATATGCCATATTGATAGAATCTTGAATTCAAACTGAATTCAAGTCATTGCAATATTCATCATGAATACTTGCAACACATCAACATGAACATATGCATAAACTTATGCATCACATGTCATGTCATCAACATACTTTCATCAACATACTTCTCCCCCTTTGTCATCAACAAAAAGGAGAAGTATCACAATCAAGTGTTTGTGATATTGGTTCAACTCATTGCATGAAAAACATAATATCAAGTTTTATCATCATGCAATTTTGCTAGAAAATATAGCAAGTTCTACATCATGCAAGCTAGCAATGTTACAACATTTTAGAACTTGCAAGCTAGCGGTTTAGAGATATCCAAGAAGGCAACTCTTGCTTCTTGAAATATGCAAGTTGCAAGCTAGCAAATTTTTGCTTCCTTTGCAGTGTTGGCTTTTGATATCATAACGCAACTATTTCAAGTGTTTATCAATTGTAGCATTTCATTATATGGCATGATATCGACATGTAAAGCTGTGAAGCAAGATTTTGATATCATTTCATGATGTACACATTTCGAATATTTTAGCAAGTGTAGCATTGCATCACATGGTAAGATATCAGCTCGTACGATGCAAATTTTTGTTTGATATCTTGATATAGGGCATATAGCAATGATAGCAATCATATATTACTTGGTGATGCAAGTATGGCCTAATCATAGCAATGATAGCAATCATATATTTCTTGGTGATGCAAGTATGGCCTAATCATAGCATCAGTGATAGCAACCATATCAACATCAGTGATAGCAAACATATCAACATCAGTAATAGCAGCCATATCATTATCAGTGATAGCAAACATATCAATTCATATATTTCTCCCCCTTTATCATCAACAAAAGGAGAAGTAGCTCTAGCTATTTTAAAATATATGCAAGTTTTTATAACATGAAGCTATATTTTCATCACAACATATAAGCACAAAAGCATAGCAAGATTCTTAGGTTCAATCATGGCAATTCAACACTTGCTTCGTGTGCAAGATTGCACTTGCTTTTCTTTGCATGTTCTAACTAGCAAAAGCTTTCTCCTCTTTGTTTTTGTCGAAAAGAAAGGAGAAATCAATGGCCAAAAATTTTAATTATTATACAGGCCATATTACAAAATCTTGTCATGATATCAAGAAAGTTCAAGAAGGACATGATCCATTCAACAAATCCTTTTAATAGGGCAAAGGAATTATATAACCAAGAATCATTATTAAAATATTTCAATATCATAGATCAAGTCATGATTTGTGATTCATCATAAAGCAAATTAATTTTCAGTCATCACATAAGGCATTTAAAGAATTTTTGAAACATAGAGGAATGATTAATTTAAGCATGTAATGTTTCAATCAAGTCATGAATACCAATACTTTCATATTGTGAGTATCAATTCATGAATACCAAAAGATATTATTTGTGATTTCAATTTTGCAAGATCATGATTATGATTTAGACATAACTTATTCAAATCAAATCGTCAACTTGAAACTCATAATCGAAGTCATTAAAATTAATTTCGAAATTCACAAAATATCATGAAATCAAAAGACAAGTTGCATTTCATTTGAAGAACTTCTTTTTGATAAATGTAGGGAGCATAATGAACGATCTTGATTTATAAAGAGCTTCATGTTATAATTATCAAGATCATGATTTTAATAATTATTCTATTTAGCAAAGAATCACAAAAGCACTTTATTTTTGCATAAGAAATCTCATTGTATGATGATTTATAAATTCTTTTTCTGCACATGAATCATAGGAGATATGTATGTGAAACAAATCTTTGCAAGCAAAGACACTATCATTCATATTTCAAGATGGAATTTATAAGCAGGAATCATTTCATCAAATCCATTTTAGAAAAATATTTTTCATAAGTGTATGAGAAAATCCGATTGTTAGGATACCAATTGTTAAGTGAATCCGAAAATGAAATTAGTACTTTCATGCATTCGGATAAGATTTTGCTATAGATTTTCACATATAATCATAGAAACATGGCAATCAAGTGATTTGATCATTCAATATAGTCCAAAAAATAATTTTAACTAGTTTAAGTATTCGGACACATTTTTGCCATAGTTTTTCAAATATACTCATGAGAATAACACATGCTTATCATCGGCTTAAAATCTCATGCATAAAATTGTTAATCAAAATATTTAATTTCATCATTATGCATTTCTTCAAATCAAACATGATCTTTAATCAAAATCGAGAAATAACAATGGAAATCAACGTAATACACATTATTACTTCTTAACCATGATTTCATATTTTCAATCACGATCATTTTATTTGTTTATCATAAAATATGCAATATTATCATTTTCGAAATTACTTAGTATGATCATAATAATTTTTCCCCTTTTTTTAAACATGTAATTTTTAAGAAAATTAATTCTAAACTAAAAGAGAAAAATACATCATGAAAGCATCAAGTAATTTCAAAATAAATTAGGGGGATTTCGATTACCTCATCATTGTAGGCTGTTAAGGCGTAGTTTGCCGCCTTGCTTTTGTTGACTTTCTCTTCTTCGGAGGAGCTCGATTCATCCCAATTTTTGTTCTTCTTCTTGCGTTTAAAGCAAGTAGTTTGATTCTTTTTGCTTTTTAATTTTTGTTTCATTTGTAGTTTAAGTTCACCATCACTTGAGCTTATGCTCGAGTGGTCTTCAAATGTTCTATGTCCCAAATCCTTCCTGTTCTTTGGAAGGTTGTTTTGTTCATCATTGTCCTCATCACTTGAGTCATCGCTCAAGTGGCATTCATTTGTCCAGAGTTCCAAATCCTTCCTGTTCTTTGGAAGGTGATTGTGTTCAACATGTTCATCATGTGCATTGTGCACCATTTCATATGTCATCAATGAACCAATTAGTTCTTCAAGTGGTAAGTTGTTTAGGTTTTTAGCTTCTTGAATAGCAGTTACTTTTGAATCCCAAGTTTTAGAAAGTGAGCGCAAAACTTTGTTAACGAGTTCAAAATCCGAAAAGCTTTTACCAAGTGATTTTAAACCATTGATGACATCCGTAAAACGGGTGTACATGTCAACAACGATTTCGCTTGGTTTCATATGAAAAAGCTCGAAATCATGCAGTAAAATATTAACTTTCGAGTCTTTGACTCTACTAGTTCCCTCGTGCGTGATTTCAAGAGTGCGCCAAATATCGAAAGCCGTTTCGCACAAAGAAACCCGATTGAACTCATTTTTGTCCAAAGCGCAAAATAAGGCATTCATAGCCTTTGCGTTTAAAGAAAAATACTTCTTCTCCAAATCCGACCATTCGTTCATCGGTTTGGAGGGAAGTTGAAAACCGTTTTCCACAATATTCCATAAATCCAGATTCAGAGAAATCAAGAAAACTCTCATTCGAGTTTTCCAATAAGTGTAGTCCAATCCGTTAAAGAACGGTGGACGAACAACCGATAAGCCCTCTTGAAGAGCCATTTCTCTCGGGTGTAAATCCGAAATGAGAAATACCCCGCTCTGATACCAATTGTTAGGATCGAGAGCACTAAGAGGGGGGGGTGAATTAGTGCAGCGGAAATTTTACAGCGATTAAAAACCAAAAGCTGCGTTCGTTCAATAATAAAAAAAAACTATTATGATGCAAAAGCTAATTCTCAGTTTGTATCTAAGTGCAGTTTACGTCTAAGCGCAGATTGCGTCTAAGCGCAGTTTGCGTCTAAACACAGTTTGCGTCTAAGCGCAGTTTGCGTCTAAACACAGTTTGCGTCTAAGCGCAGTTTTACGTCTAAGCGCAGTTTACGTCTAAACTCAGATTTACGTCTAAACGCAGTTTTACGTCTAAACTCAGATTTACGTCTAAACGCTGTTTTACGTCTAGACGCAGATTTACGTCTAAACTTTGAAACTCGTTTGTATACTCGCAGAAAGCAGTATGCAGTTGAAATCAAGACGTAAACGTGAACTGAGAACTGATGATTGTGAGAGGAAAGCCGATTTACGTCTAAATGCAGTTTTACGTCTAAATGTTGAAACTCGTTCGTAAAATTGTAGAGGACAGTTTGCAGTTATCAATAGGATCAAAATGTAAGTGTAAACTGCAAAGAAACTCTTTCGTAAAAGCACGGAAGACAGTTCTGCAGAATCAAACGTAAACGTAAACTGTAATGTACGAAAATACGAATTTACGTATGAATGCATATTCGGAAGAACAACACTTAGAACTTGTTCGTGAAAGCGCAGAGAGCAGTAGTAATGGAGGAGGTTTGCAGTAATGATAAAGTGCTCAAAAATAAACGCAAACTAGAGATTTAGAGTGGTTCGGTCAGCCTTGACCTACTCCACTTTTGGCTTCCTCCACCGACGAGGTTGCCGACGTCAACTAGGGGCCTTCCTTCAATGGGCGAAGGCCAAACTGCCCTTTTACAGTTTCTCTCCTTTTAACAGGCTCAGGAGACAACCTTTACAGACCTTTCTCTCCTCACTTTACAACTGAAAACTTGAAGAACAGAAGGAGGAGACTTAAAGGCTTTACAACACTTTTGAGCTCTTAGAATCACATAAAAGATCAAGATTTCGGTGTGGGTCTGTTTCTTTTCAGTGCTGAATGGGTGGGGTATTTATAGGCCCCAACCCAATTCAAATTTCGAGCTCAAAACGATCAAATCCCGAAATTCCGGGATCAGGCGGTTGCACCTCTTGACTGGAGAGGTGGCACCGCCTGGCAGAGCTCGAAGTCTGAGCTCAGGCGGTTGCACCTCTCGACTGGAGAGGTGGCACCGCCTGGCAGAGCTCGAAGACTGAGCTCAGACGGTTGCACCTTCTCTGTCAGGGGTGGTTGCACCTTCCTGCCAGAGCTCGAAGACCGAGCTCAGGCGGTGCATCTCCTGACCAGAGAAGTTTCTCTTCTCTGCCAGAGGTGATCGCCCCTTTCTGCCAGAGGTGGTTGCACCTCTCTGCCAGAGGTGGTTGCACCTCTCTGCCAGAGCTCGAAGACTGAGCTTAGGCTGTGCATCTCCTGGCCAGAGAGGTCGTACTTCTCTTCCAGAGCTCGAAGACTGAGCTCGGTGATTGCATCACCAGGCAGAGCTTGAAACTTGAGCTCAGGCGGTGCTACCGCTTGACAGAGGAGGTTGCACCGCCCAGTCTCGCTTGGAGACTGAGCCCTGGGCGGTTTCACCGCCTGGCTGGAGCGGTTGCACCTCCCAGTCTCGCTGGGAGACTTAGCCTGGGCGGTGGCACCTCCCTGCCTGGGCGGTTGCACCTCCCACAGCTTCTTGGGTTCGAATGGGTTGAACCATTCGACCCAACTTGAGTTCTTCAGGGGCCCAATTGCCCCAGGATTAAGCTAATGGGATCACCTCCCATTTCTAACTTAATCACCGTGCTAACTATGATTAAATCTAAGACAATTTCTGCAGCTTTGCTTCGGTACGTCAATTGCTTTTTCCGGCGAGTTTCCGGCGAACTTCCGTCGATCATCCGATGAACCCTCGGTGATGCTTCTGCGGACTTCCGGCAAACTCCTGGACTTTGCGACGATCCACTTGGCGAGTTCCGACGAGCTTCGCTTGGCAAGCTTCTGGACTTCTCGGATCTGTTCCCGCAGAACCTCCGACGACCGTCCGTACTTCCGTCGAACTCTCGAACTTCCAATGTGATCATGAACTTGACTCCGGCGCAACTCCTGCTGCTTGTCTTTCTTCCATCGTAGTTAATCCTGCACACTCAAAACAAAAACTTCGATCGAGGCAATTAATCCTAAGCAATTAACCAAGTTGTCCGGCATGTCATTGGTCCCTCGACGCTTCGTCCGATTCTTCGGCGCATCGTCCTTTCCTGCAGCCTATTGCTCAATTGGCCAGTTGACTCTGCAACTCCGATATCCTTGGCACAATACCCGCTCTTCTTGGCCCGATGCCCGAGTCCACGGCCCAAAGCCTTCTGTCGATACGTCGACCGATCCACCGGCCCGACGTCCAATCTTCTGACATGTTCCTCCAGCACAACATGATTTTCCTGCTTTAATTGTCTCATCCTGATCAAAGCATCCTGCGTCACTCAAAACGCAGATTAAATCATAAACATATATCAAGTAGTTTCATCATCAAAATACGAGATTCAACAGAGCTATGGTTTCAAGGAGTGAAGGCCATGGTACCATAGAGGCGGGTCTTCCGTACGTGCATCGAATTTTACATTGGATGAAAACCTTGGTCATCAGCATATAGGGGCTATGTTCCACCAAGGGAAAAGTTCGAATGCAAGTACCAGTAAGTCCCATGGGAGGGACTTGATCATACAGAGGTATGATCGAAGTAGTTGGAGAGTTAGACTACTCTAGATCTCATATTTGCTTAAGGGAGCCCGGCAAGTCAGAGGATAAGGTTGAGTAAGCGAATATTGCTACCAAGGAAGCTAAGGAGAATAGAATTGATGCAAACCCTATAATGCGATGGTAGAGGCCATGCATGGGAGTTACAGTCTGTCTTTCCATCGACCAAAGGGAGCTGCTTGGAGAACATAGAGGTGTTGAAGTAGGGGGTCGAAAGGGGCGAGGAAGCGATGATGAGTCCAGAGAGACTTAGCTACTCAAAATCAAGCATCAGTTAGAATGGAGGTGATGGACTTGGAGGAGTGCCACAGAGACATGTCTACTGATTGTGACAAAAAGGGATGCAGATGCGAGGCGACGGATAGTAGGGCCATGGGCAAGGTAGCATCATGGTACCACAGAGGCGGGACTTTCATGAAAGTCATTGATCCCTTGCTCTCATAGAGGGAGAGCGCTTGGTCGTGAAAGTGGCCGAGGAGGTGGAGCATGCAGAGGCAAACTCCAAGTACCGAGACAAGGCTGAAGGGCAAAGGCCAAGGAACTTCGTAAGACCGGTGTCAACGAGCTTCTCATCAAGATAGCTAAAAGTGAAGTACTTCGGGTCAGGCAAGAGTGCATGACCAAGGAATGAAGCAGGCAGTACGCGGTGCTGTACCTTTGCTACTCAGTGGAGTAGGTGATAGGGTTGATGGAGAAGACGGTATAATCCCAAAGGCGACCAAACCTATGAGAGAATTACTCTAAGTTGGGGTGAAAACTTTCTGCATTCCAGAAGTTCGATGGCATTGAGAAGGTGAATCACAATAACTTACTCAATGCAAGGAGTACAAACACTTCAAGTGCTTCAAAAGTGTGAGCAAAAAATAGGCAAAGACCAGTAACCAGCTCGATGCATGGAGTACAACCTCGAGGAGGTGGGCAAAGTCAAGTAACCTTTGCCTTCTCAACTCTTAAGAGAATGGGCGAAACCGAGTACCCCAATTCTCTTATCTATCCAGCAGAGGAGCTCTACACATGTTCAAAGACCCTTCGAAGATAATGGAAGATAATAGTTATCAAATCCTCACCAATGGTGATAAGTGTTACTGAGAGTAGATTGTCCGCTTCATTTCCCAACGAAATGCCAATCGAAAGCGAAAGTGATGCGAACCTACTTGGAAGCGACAACTAAGTGAAAGAAGTGTCAATGAGCAAATTTTGTGGAGGAAGGACCCAAAACTTCAGAAGTCTGTGAGACGATGCTTGTTAAAGCTCCAACAAGCATCCACCCAGTTCAAGCAGCATGAGGCATTTGAGAGACTGGCGCAGTAAGGATGATTTTTTCCTTCATCTAGAGGATCCGCAGGAATCAACAAGGATTAATACAACTCAGCCAACCCCACACCAGAGTCAGAGTCATTGGTGAGTTGAAGCAGCATGGCGGATCAAATATTCGACTACTCAAAAACAGTAGTGGAGAGTAGCTGGGAGCTAGGAGGCACATTGCAGTTGGAGTAGAAGATTGAAGACTCAGCAAAGGCAAGGAGTTGTAGTGTCGGCAAAGGCTTCGATGAGGACGTCGAAGGAATAAGTGGGGGAGAATGTTATAGACAAACTTCGTAACAGGATGTTTAATGTAATGCTTATGTATGTCCGTGTCTTTTGGTATGTTCATGTTTTGTACATCATGTAGAGGGACAACTGAAGGCTTAATAGTCCCATTTTAGTTGGGTTGGTGGCCGCTTTAGACTTATAAATAAAGGTTGTGTCATGTGAACACTTGTGAGAGATTTTTGGTCTATAATAGACCATTTTACCCTTTATTATGCAACTGTTCAGAGCTTGTAAAGTCTGTTTGTAATTTGCATTGTCTATGAAGTGTTTTCGGAGATGTTTGCTTGTAGATCCCGAATGAGGCATTTTCTCTATCCCGTTCTCTCTTTTGTGGGTCCTAAGGGACCATGGGAGGCTTCGGGGAAGCTGACCCTTGCGAACGGACACGCAAGGGTGCCACACGACTTAGGCAAAACCAGCTAAGTCCGTGACAAACTGTTGAGCAAGAGAGTCAGATGCTATGTTAGAAAAATTATTATATTAAATATTGAACTTTGAGTCGGAGGATTGATTGACGTGCTAGAGATCGGATTTCATACCAAAGGTTCAAGCATTGTGTCGGAAGGATCGAATGTTGTATTGAAAAATTGAATACCATGCGAAAGTTGACATTCTAGTAAAATAGGTGATATGTAGAAGAAAATGACAATGGGTTAGAGGTTCAGATAGAGTGCTAGAAGATCAAATGATATGTCAGAAGAGTGGACAATGTACTTAAATGCTCAAAGATGTGTCCAATGAGTGATTGATTTGTCGAGGTCTTAATCGGGATTATTTTGAGCCATTTGAGTTGGTATTAGACTAAAATAAGTTAACTTTTGAAGAAAACTATTGGGCTTGAAACAAGGTTGATTTAGGCTTGTTAAAAGGTCAAATCGATGACCTAAACTAGGCCTAGGTGGTGGTACCACTAGACATGAAGATAGTACAACTAGGCCATGAGGATAGTATCACTCAAAATTCAAAAATTATGGTGGTAGGACTATCAATGTTTAGAATTACAATTGTTTCAAAAATTATTACAATGATATTACCCTTAGTGTTGGTAGTGGTGCCGCCCGTAGCCTAAAATTTTAAGAATTTAAATTTTTAGCTCTATTCTTGAAGCTTTTAGAGGCCTATAAATACCCAACTCATATTTGATTATAGAGTATTCATTCTTGAGCTAGTGAAGTATTGCATAGTTTGAGTCTTCTCCTCTTGAGTTTGGTTGTAATTCTAAATTATAAGAAGTGAGAGATCTGTTAGGATCAAGTGACACCAGTGGGGGGGGGGGGGGGTTGAATTAGTGCAGTAGAAAAATTATGTCAATTTGAAAATCTTCGTACGATAAAATTTGATTCTGACGAAAACCATTTTGGTTTTCTTAAATGAGTAGAGAGGAGGGGATTTGATAGTTTGTAATGAAGTAAAGTTTAATGTAGTGAAGAGATTAAGTAATAAGGAATGAACACACCGGAATTTATAGTGGTTCAGTTGTTGTGACCTACATCCACTTTCGATTCCTCCTCCGTCGAGGTTACCGGCATGCATTAATGGTCTTCCTTCAATATGTGAAGACCAACCACCTCTTTACAACACTTTCTCCTTTTCACGAGTTTAGGAGATAACCTTTACAAGCCTCACACCTCTTCTTGGATGATTACAAAGCTAAAGATAGAGAGGAGGAGGACTCTTCTCACTTTTACAACACTTTTAACACGTCAACACTAAAGAGTTTTTTACACACTTTGATTGCACTTTGTTACTCTTTCATATAGAAAAGGGTGGGGTATTTATATGCCCCAAAGACTCTTCCGGTGAGTTTCCGGCGATCTTCCAGCGAACTTCCGACGATCTCTCGGTAATGTTCCAAGGGACTCCCGGCAAGCTCCTGGACTTCACGATGATCTTCTTGGTGAGTTCCGACGAGCTTCTTTGGCAAGCTCCTGGACTTCTCAGTCAATTTCGATAAAACTTCTAATGAACGTCCGGACTTCCGACGAACTCTCGAACTCCCAACGAAATCTCGATCTTGACTCTGACACTTGGTTTTGTTTTATGACTTGATTGCTATCGTAGTTAATCCTGCATAATTTTCTCAACATATAGATTTGATCAAATAATTTACCAATTGATTTCATCATCAAAATCTGAGATTCAATAATCTCTCTCTTTTTTATGATGATAATCAATTGATGACGGAGTTAACCTTAACTTCCCCTATCTATATGCCATACTTGAGAAAAGACACTCTTGAATTCAAGACCTTTGAATTCAAGCATCAAACTGATAAGTTAAATACATTTAAACTTTTTGACATACACATCATGATACCAATCATGATTTACCATCTCAAAATACGATACCACGTATTTATCACAATACAAATGACGTCAAGGCATGACATCCATTTCTAAGTCCAATGATGATAGGCAATCATCATTTTCAAGTATGATGTGAATTTCAAATATAAAATTTAGCAAGATGACACTTCTCGATAAAAGATGGCAATTCATCATTTCGAGGCATGATATCAATTGTAAATAGTATGATAAATTCGATACCTCATCATAATGATAGACATTTATCATTTTGATACGAAATCAAGCATGATTTTAAGAATAAACAATTTCAAATATCCATGCCACATTAGAATTCAATCATACATTTTGATATTTTTCATGTATTTAACAAAATTGGTTATATTTCAAGCATTCGCAATACATTCAAGCATTTATGATACCATTCGTTTTTCACATTGTCATCAATTTACCACATTTTTCCCCCTTTGTCATCAACAAAAAGGAAATCATTCAACAAGACAAGTGTGTTTTTTTTTTTTAATTATTCAAGTTCAACACCAATTTATCCAAGTTAGCAAAAATGAGAAGTCAAGCATAAACTTTGTATGATAACTACTTTTGGATAAGCTAACATTTTTACCTTGGATGCACAAAAGCTTTTTAGTTCTTCTTGAGATGTGCAAGTTTCTTTCTTCCTTTGTTATAAAAATAAGAAGAAAAGGAAGAAGGATAAGGAAGGAATTCATTAAGAACCAAATTCATGAAAGGATTTGAACCAAGTCAAATGAAAATAAATGAGTTTTATTGAATCAAGCTTCTAGTTTCAAGAAGGGATTCATGAAAAAGATCAAGATATCCATACAAAATTAGATCCTCATTCTTGCAAGTGATCATCACATACATTCTTCTTTCATGAGAAGAGTAAGGAAGAATTCATGGGAAATGAGCATCAAATGAAGGATTAAAAATCCATGAATAAAACTTCATAAATCAAATCCATTTCTCATTAAAAATTCACAAAAGTAAAATCCGTGAGAAATGTATTTGTCAATAAAATCCATAAGTGAAGTGATAAAGTTTCTCAAAAATTATTAAGTGATGGAGCAAAGGTATGAAGTAAATTTGATACCAAAATCATTAAGTGATGGAGCAAAGGTACGAAGTAAATTTGATACCAAGTTAAGAGGAAGATAAAAATGAAATAAATTCATGAAAGCTTCATTCATGAAATAAATAGAGGAAGATAGTCTGGAAAAGAAATACAACAAACTTATGCATTCAGACGGTTTAACATGCCTATCTCTCTTCTAATGAAATTAAATTGTTCTTCATTTAAAGGCTTTGTAAAGATATCAGCTAATTGATGTTTCGTATTAATGAACTCTAAGATTACATCATGGTTACTAATATGATCTCATATAAAGTGATGCCTAATGTCAATATGTTTAGTTCTAGAATGTTGAATATGATTTTTTGTTAAATATATTGCACTTGTGTTATCACATTTTATGAGACTATTCTTAAGATCAATTCTATAATCTTCTAATATATTTTTCATCAATACAACTTGTGCACAACATACATTAGCTGTTGTCAGGATCAAGTGTGGCACTAAGAAGGGGGAGGGTTGTGAATTAGTGCAATGAAAAATTCTTTGATTTCGTAAAATATTTCGTATGTTCAATGGAAATTGATTCAAAAAGATAGCAACTTAAAATATAAGAGAGCATAAGCCTAGTGAAAGTAAGATGAGGAGGAGAAGCAGTTTGCTATGAAATAATTTACAGTTAAAGTAAATTGCTCAAAACAAAATGCAAACTAGAATTTAGAGTGGTTCGGTCAATGTAATCTACATCCACTTTCAGATTCCTCCTCTATCGAGGTCATCGACGTCCACTAAAGGCTTTCCTTCAATAGGTAAAGACCAATCACCTTTTACAGCTCTTTCTCCTTTTGTGAGTTTAGGAGAGAACTCTTACAAGTCTCACACCTCTCTTGAATGATCTCAAAACTTAGAAAGAGAGGAGGACTCTAGCACTTGTTTACAACACTTCTACACCCTAATAACTCAAGATTATAATCACACTTTGGTACCCTTTCATGCAGAAAGGGTAGGGTTTTTGTAGGCTCCTATGACTTCAAAATTGGAGCCAAAAAGTATCTCATCTTGGATTTTCGGGGTACTGGCGGTACCACCGCCATTACTGGGCAATATCACCACCATTACTTGGCGGTACCATCACCTATCATCTAACACTGGGCGGTACCACCACTTGACAGAGCTCGGAGACCGAGCTTTTGTTAGGATCGAGAGCACTAAGAGGGGGGGGGGGTGAATTAGTGCAGCGGAAATCTTACAGCGATTAAAAACCAAAAGCTGCGTTCGTTCAATAAAAAAACTATTATGATGCAAAAGCTAATTCTCAGTTTGTATCTAAGTGCAGTTTGCGTCTAAGCGCAGATTGCGTCTAAGCGCAGTTTGCGTCTAAACACAGTTTGCGTCTAAGCGCAGTTTGCGTCTAAACACAGTTTGCGTCTAAGCGCAGTTTTACGTCTAAGCGCAGTTTACGTCTAAACTCAGATTTACGTCTAAACGCAGTTTTACGTCTAAACGCAGATTTACGTCTAAACGCAGTTTTACGTCTAAACGCAGATTTACGTCTAAACT
The DNA here is from genome assembly GCF_036884655.1 of Musa acuminata AAA Group. Lineage (NCBI taxonomy): Eukaryota > Viridiplantae > Streptophyta > Magnoliopsida > Zingiberales > Musaceae > Musa > Musa acuminata. The sequence goes on along the minus strand of NC_088357.1, from coordinate 20,707,555 downwards.
CAGATTTACGTCTAAACGCTGTTTTACGTCTAGACGCAGATTTACGTCTAAACTTTGAAACTCGTTTGTATACTCGCAGAAGGCAGTATGCAGTTGAAATCAAGACGTAAACGTGAACTGAGAACTGATGATTGTGAGAGGAAAGCCGATTTACGTCTAAATGCAGTTTTACGTCTAAATGTTGAAACTCGTTCGTAAAATTGTAGAGAACAGTTTGCAGTTATCAATAGGATCAAAATGTAAGTGTAAACTGCAAAGAAACTCTTTCGTAAAAGCACGGAAGACAGTTCTGCAGAATCAAACGTAAACGTAAACTGTAATGTACGAAAATACGAATTTACGTCTGAATGCAGATTCGGAAGAACAGCACTTAGAACTTGTTCGTGAAAGCGCAGAGAGCAGTAGTAATGGAGGAGGTTTGCAGTAATGATAAAGTGCTCAAAAATAAACGCAAACCAGAGATTTAGAGTGGTTCGGTCAGCCTTGACCTACTCCACTTTTGGCTTCCTCCACCGACGAGGTTGCCGACGTCAACTAGGGGCCTTCCTTCAATGGGCGAAGGCCAAACTGCCCTTTTACAGTTTCTCTCCTTTTAACAGGCTCAGGAGACAACCTTTACAGACCTTTCTCTCCTCACTTTACAACTGAAAACTTGAAGAACAGAAGGAGGAGACTTAAAGGCTTTACAACACTTTTGAGCTCTTAGAATCACAGAAAAGATCAAGATTTCGGTGTGGGTCTGTTTCTTTTCAGTGCTGAATGGGTGGGGTATTTATAGGCCCCAACCCAATTCAAATTTCGAGCTCAAAACGATCAAATCCCGAAATTCCGGGATCAGGCGGTTGCACCTCTTGACTGGAGAGGTGGCACCGCCTGGCAGAGCTCGAAGTCTGAGCTCAGGCGGTTGCACCTCTCGACTGGAGAGGTGGCACCGCCTGGCAGAGCTCGAAGACTGAGCTCAGACGGTTGCACCTTCTCTGTCAGGGGTGGTTGCACCTTCCTGCCAGAGCTCGAAGACCGAGCTCAGGCGGTGCATCTCCTGACCAGAGAAGTTTCTCTTCTCTGCCAGAGGTGATCGCCCCTTTCTGCCAGAGGTGGTTGCACCTCTCTGCCAGAGGTGGTTGCACCTCTCTGCCAGAGGTGGTTGCACCTCTCTGCCAGAGCTCGAAGACTGAGCTTAGGCTGTGCATCTCCTGGCCAGAGAGGTCGTACTTCTCTTCCAGAGCTCGAAGACTGAGCTCGGTGATTGCATCACCAGGCAGAGCTCGAAACTTGAGCTCAGGCGGTGCTACCGCTTGACAGAGGAGGTTGCACCGCCCAGTCTTGCTTGGAGACTGAGCCCTGGGCGGTTGCACCGCCTGGCTGGAGAGGTTGCACCTCCCAGTCTCGCTGGGAGACTTAGCCTGGGCGGTTGCACCGCCTGGCTGGAGCGGTTGCACCGCCCAGTCTCGCTGGGAGACTTAGCCTGGGCGGTGGCACCTCCCTGCCTGGGCGGTTGCACCTCCCACAGCTTCTTGGGTTCGAATGGGTTGAACCATTCGACCCAACTTGAGTTCTTCAGGGGCCCAATTGCCCCGGGATTAAGCTAATGGGATCACCTCCCATTTCTAACTTAATCACCGTGCTAACTACGATTAAATCTAAGACAATTTCTGCAGCTTTGCTTCGGTACGTCAATTGCTTTTTCCGGCGAGTTTCCGGCGAGCTTCCGTCGATCATCCGATGAACCCTCGGTGATGCTTCTGCGGACTTCCGGCAAACTCCTGGACTTTGCGACGATCCACTTGGCGAGTTCCGACGAGCTTCGCTTGGCAAGCTTCTGGACTTCTCGGATCTGTTCCCGCAGAACCTCCGACGACCGTCCGTACTTCCGTCGAACTCTCGAACTCCCAACGTGATCATGAACTTGACTCCGGCGCAACTCCTGCTGCTTGTCTATCTTTCATCGTAGTTAATCCTGCACACTTATCTCAACACATAGATTAGACAACAAATGACAATTGACTTCATCATCAAAATCCGAGATTCAACAATCTCCCCCTTTTTGATGATGACAATCAATTGATAATGGAGTTATCCTTAACTCCCCCTGTCTATATGCCATAGTTGAGATAAGTCAACCTTGAATTCAAGACCTAAGAATTCAAGTGACGTATTGATAAGTTAGATCAGTTAAACTTATCAATACTCCCATCATGATACCTATCATGATGTATCTCTTCAAGGATGATGTCAAAGCTTGACATTCATCATCAAGTTTGTATGATAGTGTTTGTGACTATTCATCATGTAATTGAACATTATCATTTAAAGCTCGAAGGACTATTACATGATGCACACATATTATCATTCTAGCAAGTTTGCATTTACTTCACAAAATAGGATATCAACTCAAGACATAATGCAAACTATAGCACATGTTTCATATATCTCTTGGTGATGCAAGGATGGCATTGTGCAAACATTATTTATAGCATCACTCAAGGTATTTCTAATCACAGTGTTTATCAATTCATATATTTCTCCCCCTTTGTCATCAACAAAAAGCATTGTTATACAAGGAAGACCAATTTAGACGAAAGCTTATAGAGGGATTTTACATAGATTGCTTTGAAAACTTCTTCCCCCTTTTGTTATAATTCATTTTACCCGTAAAGATATTACAGAATGACATACATATTCAGGAATCACTTTATCAGATTTATTTCAAAAAACTCATTTTTCATGAAAGTGTACGAATAAATCTGTTTTATAGCATTCGAACAACTAAGATGCATTTGGACAAGATTTTGTTACAGATTTTCACATATAATCATAGAAAATGGCATTCATGTGATCTGATCATTCAATATAGTCCGAAAAATAATTTTAACAAGTTTATTTATTCGGACACATGAGTATTCCTAACTCTCTTCTAATGAAATCAAATTGTTCTTCACTTAGAGGTTTTGTAAAAATGTCAGCTAGTTGATGTTTAGTATCAATGAATTCTATGGTTACGTCATGATTGGTGACATGATCTCGTATAAAGTGATGTCTAATATCAATATGTTTTGTTCTTGAGTGTTGTATAGGATTTTTGGTTAAGCATATTGCACTTGTGTTATCACATTTAATTGGAATATTTTTGAGATGAACTTTATAATCTTCTAAGGTATTTTTCATCCATACAACTTGTGCACAGCATGCACTTGCTGCAATATATTCAGCTTCGGTTGTTGATAGTGCAACTGAGTTTTGTTTCTTTGATGACCAGGAAACCAGGGCATGTCCTAAAAATTGACATGATCCTGATGTGCTTTTTCTATCTAATCTACACCCAGCAAAGTCAGCATCAGCATAAGCAATTAACTCAAAATTTTCTGATTTTGGGTACCATAATCCTAGATTTGTGGTACCATTAAGATATCTAAATATTCTTTTAACTGCTTTGAGATGAGACATCTTAGGGTTTGATTGAAATCTAGCACAAAGTCCTACACTGAACATGATGTCTGGTCTGGTTGCAGTGAGGTAAAGTAAACTTCCTATCATACCCCTATAAGTTTTTTGATCAAAGCTTTCTCCACTTTCATCAATTTCTAATTTAGTGGAGGTGCTCATAGGAGTGTTACTGGCCTTTGAGTTGTTCATGTTAAACCTTTTTAATAAATTCATGGCATATTTAGTTTGACTAATAAAGATGCCATTGCTTAGTTGTTTGATTTGTAAACCTAAGAAGAATGTTAATTCTCCCATTAAGCTCATTTCGAATTCAAGACTCATAGTTTTACCAAACGATTCACAAAGAGATTCATTTGTAGAGCCAAAGATGATATCATCAACATAAATCTGAACAATGAGAAAATTATTTTCAAAATTCTTGATAAACAATGTAGTATCAACCTTGCCTTTTATGAAATTATTTTCAATGAGAAAAGAACTAAGTCTCTCATACCAAGCCCTTGGGGCTTGTTTTAAACCATAGAGAGCTTTAGTTAGTCTAAACACATGATTAGGGTAGCCATTATTTTCAAATCCAGGGGGTTGTTCAACATAAACTTCTTCGGAAATGAAACCATTTAGAAAAGCGCTTTTAACATCCATTTGAAATAACTTAAAATTATTGCAACTGGCGTAGGCAAGGAGCATCCTTATGGCTTCCAATCGAGCCACAGGTGCGAAGGTTTCTTCGTAATCGATACCTTCTTCTTGGTTGAAACCTTTGGCCACTAATCTAGCCTTGTTTCTAACCACGATACCATTTTCATCTTGCTTGTTTCTAAAGACCCATTTAGTACCAATAACTAAATGGTCATTTGGCCTAGGAACAAGCGTCCACACCTCATTTCTCTCAAATTGATTTAATTCATCTTGCATTGCGATAATCCATGAATCATCTTTCATGGCTTCATCAACACATTTGGGTTCAATTTGGGAGAGAAAGGCGGCGTTGGCACAAAAGTTTTTAAAAGAAGATCGTGTTTGAACCCCCTTTGATGTGTCTCCTAGGATTAGCTCCTTAGGATGAGCATCTATATACTTCCAATCCTTGGGTAAGGATGTTTCGGAAGTGGATGCATCCAAGTTGCTAGTTGGAGACGGGGTTTCGTTTAAATTCAAGGAATCAAAATCATCATCAAGATCATTTTTCTTAATTTCTGAAATCTCATTGAAAACAACATGGATGGATTCTTCAATAATTAAGGTTCTTTTATTGAAGATGCGAAAAGCTTTAGAAACCGAAGAATAACCAAGAAAGATTCCTTCATCAGATTTAGCATCGAATTTTCCTAAATTATCCTTTTCATTCAAGATAAAACACTTACACCCAAAGACTTTGAAATATGAGACATTGGGTTTTTTGTTATTCCATAACACATAAGGAGTTTTGATGAGTAAGGGTCTTACTAGGACTCTATTTAAAATATAGCATGCAGTGTTTACAGCTTCGGCCCAAAAATATTTGGGTAGGCTATGTTCATTCAACATTGTTCTTGCCATTTCTTGTAAATTTCGATTTTTTCTTTCTACTACCCCATTTTGTTGAGGATTTCTTGGAGTAGAGAAATTATGGTTATATCCGTTGAGTTCACAGAATTCTTGGAAGTCATGGTTTTGAAATTCTCCACCATGATCACTTCTAATTGACGAAATCATAGATCCCTTTTCATTTTGAACAAGTTTACAAAACTTGGTAAAATATCTAAAGCATTCATTTTTCTGTTTTAAGAAGTAGGTCCATGTATATCTGCTATAGTCATCAATAATGACAAAGGCGTATTTGCTACCTCCTAGACTCGATGTAGAGATTGGTCCGAACAAGTCCATATGGATCAATTGTAAGGGCCTAGAGGTGCTTATTTGATTCTTAGCTTTGAAGCTACCCTTAATTTGCTTACCTAATTGGCAAGCATCACATACATTATCTTTGATGAACTTGATATGAGGAATTCCTCTTACAAGTTCTCTAGATGATACTTGAGTGATTAGTTTCATGCTAGCATGACCTAATCTTCTATGCCATAGCCAAGCATCCTCATTCATAACGGCAAGGCACATTTCATCACATAAGTCATTGATGTCAATAGTGTATACGTTGTTTTGTTTTAATGCAATCATAGATATATTTTTGTGTGGTTTTTCAATGATGCAAGCATTAGATTCAAATCTTATAATATATCCTTTATCACATAATTGACTAATGCTCAAGAGGTTATGTTTTAAACCATCAACTAGTAAAACATCTTCAATAGAGAGGTTGGATTTGTTACCTATGGTTCCTTTGCCAATGATTTTACCCTTGTTGTTGTCTCCGAAGGTGACATATCCTTCGTCTATGCTAGTGAGCTTAGAGAATTGAGATGGATCTCCGGTCATATGCCTTGAGCATCCACTATCAAGGTACCATTTCTTGCTCCTAGCTTGCGATTGTTTAGTTTTCTACAAGAAAGGATGATGTTTAGGTACCCATTTGCTTTTGGGTGCCTCATAAATAGATCTACATTTTCTATCATGTTGCATAGAGTTTATCATGGTTCCTTTAGGAACCCAAATTAATTTGTTTGGACTTATTTTCTTGAATGGACAACAATGTGTCTTGTGTCCAGATTTGCAACAAAAGTTGCACTTGGTTTGGTGTTGAACATGTAAGATGGAGCCTTTTATGAAGGTGGTTGGATTTTGGTGAGGATTTCTCACAAATCCAATCCCGCTCCTTTTTGGAATGTGACCCTTGTTTGCAAGGATCATGTTTAATGACTTGCTACCAACCTCGAATTTCTTCAAGGTGTCCTTGAGTAGCAGGTTTTCTTTTTGCATAGTTTCTAAATCATGACATTTGATACATGAATTTAAACTATCATGATGTTCGACTTTTAACTTATCAAACTCACAAGTAAGACTATCATGCATCTTTTTCAGCAATTTATATTTTCTACTTATACTCTTGCATTCGTCAAATAAGTCATTGAAAGCATTTAATAATTCATCGAAAGATAAATCAGCATCTATTGAATTTGTTACCTCGTCTTCGATGGCCATTAAGGCGTAATGAGCAACTTGCTCGGTGTTGGACTCCTCTTCCTCAGATGCGCTCGAATCATCCCATGTTGCTTGGAGCGCCTTCTTCTTTGTTGTTCTTTTCTTGACTTGGGGACAATCACTTTTGTAGTGTCCCGGCTTTTTGCATTCATAGCAGATCACTTGGTCCTTTTTGGGTTCAAGTTTATTTTTTGCATCATTCTTAAACTTGTTTCTTTTAAAGAACTTTTTAAACTTTCTTGTTAGAAGTGCCAAGTCATCATCACAGTCCTCATCACTTGAGTTTTCTCTCAAGTGGCATTCTGACGTTTTGAGTGCCATATCCTTCCTGTTCTTTGGAAGGATGTCTTCTTGCTCTTCATGAGCTTTACAAGTCATTTCATAGGTCATTAGTGACCCGATTAGTTCTTCAAGAGGGAAATTTCGCAGATCTTTTGCCTCTTGAATAGCGGTGACTTTAGGATCCCAACTCTTAGGAAGGGATCTTAGTATCTTATTAACAAGCTCAAAATCCGAAAAGCTCTTTCCGAGTCCTTTTAGACCGTTGACGACATCCGTGAAACGGGTAAACATGTCGCCAATGGTTTCACTCGGTTTCATTCGAAAGAGTTCGAAAGAGTGTAACAGCAAATTGATTTTTGACTCTTTTACTCTACTTGTGCCCTCATGGGTCACTTCGAGTGTGTGCCAAATATCAAATGCAGTTTCACAAGTTGAAACACGGTTAAACTCGTTTTTATCGAGTGCACAAAATAAGGCATTCATAGCCTTTGCATTTAGAGCGAAAGCCTTCTTCTCCAAATCATTCCAATCGATCATTGGAAGAGAAGACTTTGAAAAACCATTCTCGACAAGATTCCATAATTCAAAATCCATAGAAATAAGAAAGATCCTCATTCGGGTTTTCCAGTAGGTGTAGTCCGTCCCATTAAACATGGGTGGATGTGTAATAGAATGGCCCTCTTGGTTTCCGGCGTAAGCCATCTCTCTTGGGTTTTAATCCTTTTGAGAGTTAACCGGGCTCTGATACCAATTGTTAGGATCGAGAGCACTAAGAGGGGGGGGGGTGAATTAGTGCAGCAGAAATCTTACAGCGATTAAAAACCAAAAGCTGCGTTCGTTCAATAAAAAAACTATTATGATGCAAAAGCTAATTCTCAGTTTGTATCTAAGTGCAGTTTGCGTCTAAGCGCAGATTGCGTCTAAGCGCAGTTTGCGTCTAAACACAGTTTGCGTCTAAGCGTAGTTTGCGTCTAAACACAGTTTGCGTCTAAGCGCAGTTTTACGTCTAAGCGCAGTTTACGTCTAAACTCAGATTTACGTCTAAACGCAGTTTTACGTCTAAACGCAGATTTACGTCTAAACGCAGTTTTACGTCTAAACGCAGATTTACGTCTAAACTCAGATTTACGTCTAAACGCTGTTTTACGTCTAGACGCAGATTTACGTCTAAACTTTGAAACTCGTTTGTATACTCGCAGAAGGCAGTATGCAGTTGAAATCAAGACGTAAACGTGAACTGAGAACTGATGATTGTGAGAGGAAAGCCGATTTACGTCTAAATGCAGTTTTACGTCTAAATGTTGAAACTCGTTCGTAAAATTGTAGAGAACAGTTTGCAGTTATCAATAGGATCAAAATGTAAGTGTAAACTGCAAAGAAACTCTTTCGTAAAAGTACGGAAGACAGTTCTGCAGAATCAAACGTAAACGTAAACTATAATGTACGAAAATACGAATTTACGTCTGAATGCAGATTCGGAAGAACAGCACTTAGAACTTGTTCGTGAAAGCGCAGAGAGCAGTAGTAATGGAGGAGGTTTGCAGTAATGATAAAGTGCTCAAAAATAAACGCAAACCAGAGATTTAGAGTGGTTCGGTCAGCCTTGACCTACTCCACTTTTGGCTTCCTCCACCGACGAGGTTGCCGACGTCAACTAGGGGCCTTCCTTCAATGGGCGAAGGCCAAACTGCCCTTTTACAGTTTCTCTCCTTTTAACAGGCTCAGGAGACAACCTTTACAGACCTTTCTCTCCTCACTTTACAACTGAAAACTTGAAGAACAGAAGGAGGAGACTTAAAGGCTTTACAACACTTTTGAGCTCTTAGAATCACAGAAAAGATCAAGATTTCGGTGTGGGTCTGTTTCTTTTCAGTGCTGAATGGGTGGGGTATTTATAGGCCCCAACCCAATTCAAATTTCGAGCTCAAAACGATCAAATCCCGAAATTCCGGGATCAGGCGGTTGCACCTCTTGACTGGAGAGGTGGCACCGCCTGGCAGAGCTCGAAGTCTGAGCTCAGGCGGTTGCACCTCTCGACTAGAGAGGTGGCACCGCCTGGTAGAGCTCGAAGACTGAGCTCAGACGGTTGCACCTTCTCTGTCAGGGGTGGTTGCACCTTCCTGCCAGAGCTCGAAGACCGAGCTCAGGCGGTGCATCTCCTGACCAGAGAAGTTTCTCTTCTCTGCCAGAGGTGATCGCCCCTTTCTGCCAGAGGTGGTTGCACCTCTCTGCCAGAGGTGGTTGCACCTCTCTGCTAGAGCTCGAAGACTGAGCTTAGGCTGTGCATCTCCTGGCCAAAGAGGTCGTACTTCTCTTCCAGAGCTCGAAGACTGAGCTCGGTGATTGCATCACCAGGCAGAGCTCGAAACTTGAGCTCAGGCGGTGCTACCGCTTGACAGAGGAGGTTGCACCGCCCAGTCTCGCTTGGAGACTGAGCCCTGGGCGGTTGCACCGCCTGGCTGGAGCGGTTGCACCTCCCAGTCTCGCTGGGAGACTTAGCCTGGGCGGTTGCACCGCCTGGCTGGAGCGGTTGCACCGCCCAGTCTCGCTGGGAGACTTAGCCTGGGCGGTGGCACCTCCCTGCCTGGGCGGTTGCACCTCCCACAGCTTCTTGGGTTCGAATGGGTTGAACCATTCGACCCAACTTGAGTTCTTCAGGGGCCCAATTGCCCCAGGATTAAGCTAATGGGATCACCTCCCATTTCTAACTTAATCACCGTGCTAACTACGATTAAATCTAAGACAATTTCTGCAGCTTTGCTTCGGTACGTCAATTGCTTTTTCCGGCGAGTTTCCGGCGAGCTTCCGTCGATCATCCGATGAACCCTCGGTGATGCTTCTGCGGACTTCCGGCAAACTCCTGGACTTTGCGACGATCCACTTGGCGAGTTCCGACGAGCTTCACTTGGCAAGCTTCTGGACTTCTCGGATCTGTTCCCGCAGAACCTCCGACGACCGTCCGTACTTCCGTCGAACTCTCGAACTCCCAACGTGATCATGAACTTGACTCCGGCGCAACTCCTGCTGCTTGTCTATCTTTCATCGTAGTTAATCCTGCACACTTATCTCAACACATAGATTAGACAACAAATGACAATTGACTTCATCATCAAAATCCGAGATTCAACAGCTTTGACAGTACCACCGTTGGCAACATTTACTACTAGCGGTACCACTACCTAATCTAGGCGGTACCACTACCCAAACCACCTGGGAGACTGAGTCTCCCAAGCGGTGCCATTGGCGGCTAGGCATTCAGGTGCTGATGGGCTTATCAATCCGGCCAAATTCAACCCTGTTAATGGCTCAGTTGGCCCCTAATTAAGTTAGTGGGATTACCTCACAATTCTAACTTAATATATTATTTAACTATAATTACTAAGACATAATCTAAGGCACTCTTGTTCCGATATGTCAGTTGCTCTTCCGGCGAGCTTCCGACGATCTTCCGGTGATCTTCCGACGAACTCTCGGCAATGTTCCGGCGGACTCCCGATAAGCTCTTGGACTTTATGATGATCTTCTTGGGGAGTTCTGATGAGCTTCTTTAGCAAGCTCTTGGACTTCTCGGTTGATTCTGGTAGAACTTTCGACGAACGTCCAGACTTCTGACGAAGTCTTAAACTTCCAACGAGATCTCGATCTTGACTCCGACACAACACTTGCTTTATGTCTTGCTGCTATCATAGTTAATCCTGCATACTTTTCTCAACATGTAGATTAGATCAAAAAATTTACAATTGACTTCATCATCAAAATCCGAGATTCAACAATCTCCCACTTTTTGATGATGGCAATCAATTGATGACGGAGTTAACCTTAACTCCTCCTATCTATATGCAATACTTGAGAAAAGACATTCTTGAATTCAAGAATCAAATTGATAAGTTAAGTTCATTAAACTTATCAACATGCACATCATGATCTAACATTCTCAAAATAGGATGCCAAGTATTTATGAAAATGATATCAAGGCATGATATCCATTTTCAAGTATGATATTTCAAATATGAAAGATGACAAAGATAGCAATTCATCATTTTATGGCAAGATATCAATTGTAAAATAGCAAGTTAAGCTCTAGATATCTTATCATAATGAAAGAAATTCAAGCAAACATTTCAAGTATATATGATGAAATACATTGCATACATTTGTTATCAATTTACCACATTTTGGTATTATTTCTTCTCCTTTGTCATCAACAAAAAGGAGAACAATTCAACAGTGCAAGTTGGTAAAAAAAATTCAAGCAAGTTTATCACTCAAAAGTACTCATCATTATATGTTGTCAACATTAAAGCGATAGATTCCATCAACTTCTCCCCCTTTGTCATTACAATTTTGCATGAAAAAGAGGAAAGAAGGTAAGGAGAGAATCCATTAGGAACTAAATTTGTAAAATGATTTGAATCAAGTCAAAAACAATAAGTATGCTTTCGTTAAAGCATGCTTTCATTTTGACAAATAGAAGGGATTCATGAAAATGATCGAGATATCCATATGAAATCAAATCCCTAATCTCGTAAATAATTATTATACACGAAAATTCATCTTTCAAGGATTAAGATATCCATTGGAATTTCTTCATTTTTCATGAGAAGAATAAGAAAGAATTCATGGGAGAGGAGTATCACATGAAGGAGAAATTGATGAATAAAACTTCATAGTGAGAAGAGCATTATATCAAATTCATTTCTCATTAAGAATTCATAAGAGTGAAATCCGTGAGAGATGCATTTGTTAATGACTTCCATGTATCAAACATCAAGATATGTATAAACGCTTCATGCATTTATAAAATATTTCATGATAGCCTTTCATCACTACTTGCATGAGGTAATATCATTAGTGCTTGTAGCACTCAAAAATTAAGAATCCGATATTACATCATTTATGATTAAAACTTCTCAATATTAAATAGAGATCATAATCATCATAGAAATTTTCAGCATAAAATTCCAATATCAAAGTAAATAGCATTTTAAGCTAACAACATCAACATAAACATTTTATTGTTGTGAAGCACACAACCTTATTTACATCATCATGTAAAATTTGTATTATGAGAGGAGAAGATTTAAGTGAGTGATCCAAAGAGTCAAGAAAGTCCAAAAACGAAATTTAACAAATTCATGCATTTGAACAAATTAACATTCCTAATTCTCTTCTAATAAAATCAAATTGTTCTTCACTTAGAGACTTTGTAAAAATATCGACTAATTGATGTTTAGTTATAGAGTGTTGAATGAGATTTTTTGTTAAACATATTATACTTATTTTATCATATTTTTTGGGAATGTTTTTAAGATGAATCTTATAATCCTCTAAAGTGTTTTTCATCTACACAACTTGTGCACAACATACACTAGCTGTAATGTACTCAGCTTCGGTTGTAGATAGTATAACCGAGTTTTGTTTCATGGAAGACCAAGAAATAAGTGCGTGTCCTAAAAATTGACAAGTTTCGGATGTAATTTTCATATCTAATCTACATCCAACAAAATCCACATCAACATAAGCAATTAGTTCAAAGTTCTCGAATTTTGGATACCATAATCCTATATTAGTGGTACCTTTAAGATAACTAAGGATTATCTTAACTGCTTTAAGATGAGATATCTTAGGATTATATTGAAACCTAGCACAAAGTCCTATACTAAACATGATATCTGGTCTAGTTGTAGTTACGGTAAGATATAGTAAACTTCCTATCATACCCCTATAAGCTTTTTGATCAAAGCTTTCTCCACTTTCGTCAATGTCAACTTAGTAGAGGTACTCATAGGAGTATTGATAGCCTTTGAGCTATCCATATTAAATCTTTTTAACAAATATAAAGCATATTTTATTTGACTAATAAAAATATCATTACTTAGTTGTTTGATTTATAAGCCTAAAAAGAAGGTTAGTTCCCCCATTAGGCTTATTTCAAATTCAAGACTCATACTTTTAATAAATGATTCACATAGAGATTCATTCATGGAACCGAAAATGATATCATCAACATAAATTTAAATAATAAAAAATTATTTTTAAAATTTTTGATAAACAATATAGTATCGACCTTGCCTTTATAGAAATTATTTTTGATAAGAAATAAGCTAAGTCTCTCATACCAAGCCCTTGGGGCTTGTTTTAAACCATGGAGAGCTTTAGTCAATTTAAACACATGATTAGGGATATTATCATTCTCAAATCCGAGAGGTTGTTGAACATAAACTTCTTCGGAAATAAAGCTATTAAAAAAAAATACTTTTAACATCCATTTAAAATAACTTAAAATTATTACTACTAGCATAGACAAGGAGCATCCTTATGGCTTCTAATCGTGCCACAAGAACGAAGGTCTCTTCATAATCAATCCCTTCTTCTTGGTTGAAACCTCTGGCTACTAATCTAGCCTTGTTTCTAACCATGATACCAAGTTCATCTTACTTGTTTCTAAAGACCCATTGTGATATTATCATTCTTAAATTCGGGAGGTTGTTCAATATAAACTTCTTCAGAAATAAAGTTATTAAGAAAAGCACTTTTAACATCTATTTGAAACAACTTAAAATTATTACTACTAGTATAGGCAAGGAGCATCCTTATGGCTTCTAATCGTACCACAAGAACGAAGGTCTCTTCATAATCAATCCCTTCTTCTTGGTTGAAACCTTTGGCCACTAATCTAGCTTTATTTCTAATCATGATACCAAGTTCATCTTACTTGTTTCTAAAGACTCATTTAGTACCAATAACTAAATGGTCATTTGGCCTCGGAACAAGCTTCCATACCTCATTTCTCTTAAATTAATTTACCTCATCTTGCATTGAGATAACCCATGAATCATCTTTCAAGGCCTCATCAATGCATTTAGGTTTAATTTGGGAGAGAAAAGCGATGTTTGCAGAAAAATTCTTAAGAGAGGAATGAGTTTGAACCCCTTTAGATGTGTCTCATATGATTAACTCCTTAGGATGAGCATCTACATACTTTCAATCCTTGGGTAAGGATGTTTTGGAAGAAGATGCATCCAAGTTACTTGATAGAGAAAGAGTTTCATTTAAATTCAAAACATCTAAATTAACATCATTATCAAAATCATTTTTTTTAACTTCGAAAACTTTATTAAAAACAACATGAAAAGATTCTTCTATAATCAAAGTTCTTTTGTTAAAGATATAAAATGCTTTAGAAACAAAAGAATAGCCAAGAAAAATTCCTTCATCGAATTTTGTATTAAATTTACCTAAGGCATCTTTTTCATTCAACATAAAACTTTTACATCCGAAAACTTTAAAAGTATGAAACGTTGGGTTTTTTGTTGTTCAACAACTTATAAAGAGTATTGGAAAGTAGTGGTTTTACTAGAACCCTATTCATAACATAGCATGATGTATTTACAGCTTCAACCCAAAAATATTTGGGTAGGCTATTTTCATTTAACATGGTTCTTGCCATTTCTTGTAAGTTTCTGTTCTTTCTTTCTACTACTCCATTTTGTTGAGGATTTCTTGGAGTAGAGAAGTTGTGGTTGTATCAATTAGATTCACAAGTTCTAGAAAATCACGGTTTTGAAATTCACCACTATGATCACTTTGAATTGACGAAATCATAAAACCCTTTTCATTTTGAACAAGTCTACAAAACTTAGAGAAATACCTAAAGCATTCACTTTTTTGTGTCAAAAAATAAGTCCATGTGTATCTACTATAATCATTCATGATGACAAATGCATATTTGTAACCTCCTAGGCTTGATGTAGCAATTAGTCCGAATAAGTCCATATAGATCAATTGCAAAGGTCTAGAGGTGCTTATTTGGTTCTTAGGTTTAAAACTACCTTTAATTTGTTTTCCTAGTTGACATACATCATACACATTATCTTTGACGAATTTGATATGAAAAATCCCTCTTACAAGTTCTTTAGATGAAATTTGAGAGATTAGTTTCATGCTAGCATGACCTAATCTCTTATGCCAAAGATAAGCATTGTCATTCAAAATCAAAAAGCACATTTTATTACATAGATCATTAATGTCGATAGTGTATACATTATTTTGTTTTAAGATAATCATAGATATATTTTTGTGTGGTTTTTCAATAATGCAAGCATTAGATTCAAATTTAATGATGTATCCTTTATCACACAATTGACTAATGCTTAAGAGATTATGCTTTAAGCCATTAATCAATAACACATCTTCAATAAAGAAGTTGGATTTGTTACCTATGGTTCCTTTATCAATAATTTTACCCTTGTTGTTGTCTCTGAATGTGACATATGCTTCGTCTATGCTAGTGAGCTTAGAGATTGAGATGGATCTCCGATCATATGCCTTGAGCATCCACTATCAAGGTACCATCTCTTGCTCCTAGCTTGTGATAGTACATTTTTCTACAAAAAAAGGATGATTTTTAGGTACCCATTTGACCTTGGGTGCATCAAAAATCGATCTACATAGCTTATCATGTTGCATTGAGTCATTTGAGGTTATTTTAGAAACCCAAATCAATTTATGTGGACTACATTTCTTGAATGGACAATGATAAACTACATGCTTAAATTTGTAACAAAAGTTGTATTTGTTTTGGGGTGAAACATGCAAAGTAGGGCCTTTAATAAAGGTGGTTAGATTTTGGTGAGAGCTATTCATAAATCCGATTTTGCCTTTTCTATGAACCTGACCCTTATTAGCAAAGATCATGTTCAAGGACTTGCTACCAACCTTAAATTTTTCTAAGGTTTCTTTGAGTAGCAAGTTTTCCTTTTTAAGTGTTTCTAGTTCATCATATTTCGTACATGGAGCTAAACTATTATCGTGCTTAACTTTTAATCTATCGAAATAGCTAACAAGAGAAGTATGCTCCTTTTTTAACAATTTATATTTTTTACTAATTGATTTGCATTCATCAAATAAATCATTAAAAGCATTTAATAGTTCATCAAATGATGAATTTGCATCAAATGAACTTGTTACCTTATCTCCAATGGCCATTAATGCATAATGAGCAACTTGCTCAGTGATAGTAGGCTCCTCTTCTTTGGATGTACTTGAGTCGTCCCATGTTGCTTTAAGAGCCTTCTTCTTTGATTACCTCTTCTTGGCTAGGGGACATTCGCTCTTGTAATGTCTCAGATTCTTGCATTCGTAGCATATTACTTGATCTTTCTTGGGTTCAAATTTATTTTTAATGTCATTTTTAAATTTGTTCAGTTTTATGAATTTTTTGAATTTCCTTGTTAAGAGTGTCAAGTCTTCATCAAGGTCCTCATCACTTGCGTTTTCTTTCAAGTGGTCTTCTTAGGTTTTTAGTGTCATATCCTTCTTGTTCTTTGGAAGGGTGTCCTCAAGCTCTTCATGAGCTTTACAAGTCATCTCATAGATCATTAGTGACCCAATTATTTATTCGAGAAAAAAATTATTTAGGTCTATGGCCTCTTGAATGACCGTGACTTTAGGGTCCCAACTCTTTGGAATGGATCTTAAAATTTTATTAACAAATTCAAAATCAGATAAACCTTTACCAAGTCCTCGCGGGCAGAACCGCTCGTGGAGGAGATGGCGCCATAGGGGCACCCGCCCGCGGGGGCACCCAACTGAAGGGGCAGCGTCGCCAGCGGGCATGCCGCTTGCAAGCGAGGGTAGCGACCCCGCCCTTCACCGCATAGCCCGCCACCGGCAAGGTGGCGGAGGTGGCGACAACAGCAGCAGCAAGGGAGGATGAGGGCATTAGGGTTTTCTGGGCAAAAGATAGTTTTGCCCCTCGGAATTTGAGAAATTCCAGTTTCTATCTTTTGTCTAAATTATGAAAATACCCCCTATGAATTAAGAAATTCCCTATATGTCCCTGATTTCATAAAATACTAATTAATTAAAAAGTTTAGTTGATTATTAATTTTATTATTATCTAGTAGTCCTACATGATGATGATTATTTATACATGTGATGTATGATGTGTGGACGGATGATCATGGACCATGTGATGTGTGTACTTGTGATTATTATTATTGGGGTCTACGAGCCTCCATTATATTTCTCGTTTATTGTCGGGCCTACATGCCTATGATTAAGTTGTAATCACATGAGGAGGCACAGCGGGAGCGTGGATGCGATAGCGGGACTCACGAGACGGATGATCGCGTTGCATGAAGATGCATCAAGATGTCGACGAAACCGACGAGGACGAGATGGAAAATCATAGGGCATGGAGATGCACCGTTGCACACATAGATCTTGATGTGAGTGATTAGGCCTACTGGCTCGGGCCTAATCACATTAGGTTGTGGTCCATGATCATATAGTGTGATTGCTTATACACATACTAGATATGTATATATATTTGCATGCGATGTAAATATATATTAAATATGTACATGTGTGACATGTCATATTAGGAGACAAAATCATAGAAACATCTCTCTCGATAATATTAAGATGGTAAACGTGAATCAATTAGATTGACCCATGTGGCCTTCCATCGTTATAAGTAGGAACTGATTCTCGATGTAGGTTGAGTATGTCGAGTCCCTCGAGACTCACCTATATCGCGATTCGCTATCTTGCTTATAACATAGAGATGTCACCGGTGACCTGAGGACATGGTATGCTTGGTCGAGTCCCTCGAGGGTATATCATCAAATCAGACTCATCTTGTAACGAAGGTATTGACTTAACCGAGCATCATGGTTGGTCGAGTCTCTCGAGACCATGGTGATTCGGAGGCCGAACAGGACGGGAATCACAAGGAGTTGTGATCGACAAGAGTTTATTTAATCTTAGATTTTGATGATGAAGTCAATTGTCATTTGTTATCTAATCCATATGTTGAGATAAGTTTACAGGATTAACTACGATGAAAGTAAGACATGCAGTTGGAGTTATGCCGAAGTCAAGACTATGATCACGTTGGGAGTTCGAGAGTTCGACAGAAGTTCGGACGGTCATTGGAGGTTCTGCGAGAACAAATCCGAGAAGTCTAGGAGCTTGCCAAAAGAAGCTCATCGGAACTCGCCAAGTGGATCGTCACAAGTCCAAGAGTTTGTCGGAAGTCCACAGGAGTATCATCGTGGGTTCATCGAATGATTGATGGAAGTTCGCCGGAAGCTCGCTGGAAGAAGCGATTGACGCACCGGAGCAAGTGCAGTAAATGTCTTAAGAAATATTATAATTAGCACAATGATTAAGTTAGAAATGGGAGGTGATCCCATTAACTTAATTTTGGGGCAATTGGGCCCTTGACAGACCCAAATTGGGGCGAAAGGATCAGCCAATTCGGACCCAGATTTCTTGGCCAGCGGTGGCACTGCCCAGGGCTCAATCTCCGAGCTAGGCTGGGCATTGCAACCGCCCTTGATAGGCGGTGGAACCGCTTGAGCTTGGTCTCCGAGCTTTGCCAAGCGGTGCAACCGCCCCAGTCAGGCGGTGGCACCGCCTGGGCTCAGTCTCCGAGCGATACTGGCCGGTGCAACCACCCCTGTCAGGCGGTGGCACCGCCGAGAGGCTCAGTCTCCAAGCTGCTAGGCGGTTGTACCACCCTAGTCAGGAGGTAGTACTGCCAGTGTTGGGAAATCTTAAGGGGCGACATCACATGCATAGCGGAAGAACAAGAAAACAAAATCTCCGATTCCCAAAGAGATGTTTGTCGTCGTGCGAAGATTGATACGCAAAAATCCACGAAACATGAAACTGCATATAGAGTAGATTGTGTTACCTAGGGAGATCGTATATCCCTGTTTCTTTGCAGATCCTTAGGAGAGGGTGAAGGAGGTCAAGCGTCCTCCTCTCTAGCGGTGATCCACACAGCAGGGTTGCGACGACGCTCCTCAAAACTCCAGGCCTATTTTGAGGTGGAGAGGGAGAGGAGAATAGGAAAGGTAAGCAAGAGCTCTCTAGCCTATGGGGCTCTGAATTCCTCCTATTTATAGAGGTCCCCTGTCAAACCCTGATAGGTCCTCCCCTAGTGGGTATTGGATCTGCATCCAATAAGACAAGGGCTCCGTCGGATATCTCATATCCGAACCTCTACTCATCGCAATGCCTACCATATGTGTGTGACCCTCTAGGCCCAATATCGAGCTGGCCGTGAGTCATACCTGTCAGAACTCCTTCTAACTTAGTGAATTATTATCTCTGTAATAATTCACTTGACTCATTGACTATGGTCATACTAGGCCACTACGCCGTAGTCCCCAAACGATACAGGGGAATCCAATCTATTGGACCTGTTTGTCCTCAGTTACCATGTACCTATAGTCCCTCATCCATCTAATATCCCAGAGACCGTATATCGAGCATGGTGTTGTCAGACCCATACGGTTTCTACTCGAGTCTCGCTCTAATTGGATTCTCCCGAAGAACTCTTTCTCCCTCAACCCGAATGACCCTGGTCAGGGATTTGTCTTAGCAAGAATACATAGGATATTTCTCTCATGATGCCGAGAGTGGATGATCCTCTATCGACACTCAATAGCCCTCGTAAAGTCGACTACCACTCCCAATGACCAACTGTACTTGATATGGGACAACCAAACCTATAAGTCTGGTATCAAAGAGTGGAGCACTCATACAGGACATCCTTAGTGTCTCAAGTCTAAGGACCAGATACACCACTAGGACTACGGAATCGCTATCTGACAATAAGGCATCATCAACCATCCAGCATTCTGTAAGCGGATCAATTAGTGAACTCATTCTCCAAAGAGCACCTGTACTGTATCCCTAGTGTCCCTACACAAGTAGCTATGAGACCAGCTGCATCCATCATATGGACGGGTATACAGCATACCAGTGTGTCCGGTTATCATGATATCCCTCTCGAGTAACCTATGACCGGGATTATTTAGGATATGTGTTTAAAGATGAATCGATCTCACTATCGTGATCTCATCACGATCCGATTCCCATTGCACAAATCCAAGGACATCACAATATATGTATGCATTTATGCAATAGTTATAAAGTGATATACGCCAAAATATAATAAGCAAAAAGATTCTGTATCAAGTCACACGTGCCATCACTCATGTGATTGGCTTGCTGGGCACCTATGACTAGCAATCTCCCACTTGACCTAAAGCCAATCACCTATGTGTCTGATCCCCATCAGACCCCTATGACGCTCAAAACAAATCTGAGACAACGGCTTTGTCAGTGGATCTGCAATGTTATCTTCGGATGGAACTCTTTCCACTACTACATCTCCTCGGGTTACGATCTCTCTGATAAGGTGGAACCTCCTTAGAACATGCTTAGATTTCT